>NC_051437.1:21648490-21790566 GCF_001649575.2 Kryptolebias marmoratus
CGTTCACCCCCTCTCTCTCCCCCACATTTGACCCAGAGGTTGTGCAATAGGCTGGAACTACAAAGCGACCCGTACTGTACTGTACAATAGCTGCCAGAGCAGACTGAAGTAATTTACTGGACTGTTTGTTTTTTTCTCTCATAAGCTCAGAAAAAACAGTGCACGGTTATATTTTATTGTTTGTTGTGACGAGCAGAAATAAGGATGAACCTAAAATGTAAGAGCCTGTCACCATTTACTCTTTTTAAACATTATTTTGTCAGGATTTAGTTGCATATCTGTCATGTACACAACATTTTTTGGCATTTTGTTACATTAAAGTGTCTAAATACCAACTCTTTTAACACACTCTTATGCACAGCTCTTATAAATTAGATTTATATTTTTTTGCTTCAACGTTTTCATGTATGTGTCATATATTTTGTTTGCGTGTGTGTGATTCCTTTTTCCTAAGATATTTTATCTCATTTTGTTAGCTTTACTTGTGCTGCTGTGTGTGGAGGATTGGGTTCCCGATACACCCCGATAATAATCAAAGATTTAGAGTTTGTTGTCTCTATGCTCACTGTTTAATTTGCTCTGAGAAGTTTCTGTATGTCTCCCCACAGCTCACTGCTGCCTAAAATGCTTTTGTGATGGGTTTGATGGAGCTGAACCGTGCCGGAGCTCTCAGTCAGCATCAAGGAAACCTGGAGTTATAAAAGAAACAATTCTGGTCACAACATGGATGGAAACCAGAACAACTTCTGGGGGCAGCAGAACATTAACAGGTACACAAATGGTACTTGAATATAGCAAAGGAATTAAAAACAAAATATGAATGTTGCATTGTGCATAAAGAAGTTTAAGCCTATTTGTACCACAAACAATTGCAAATAAACAAATTTCAGTTTTAGTGTTCTGTTTGAGACTATAAAGAGTTACTTTTCACAATGAAAGTAGCGTTTCTTAAAATAATATGGATCCCCTGCTGCCTTGTGTGTCAAAGGTTCAAACTTGCACAAAGATTATGTGTTGGGAAGGACTCTCAGCTACTACCAAACAAACCTTTACTTCAGTGTCTGTAAAACTGACTTGAGTTGCAGCCATTTTAGTGTTTGTCAAGGTCAATTAGTTGTGGACGCCATCTTGAATCAGGTTGACTCCAAAGGTTAATCAGTCATTTTTGTACATTAATCATTACTTTATGGAAGTTTCCATAAAATCCAACAAGTGGATCAACAGATGTTTTGCTTACCCAGACAGACAAATGAACACACACACATACACACACACACAGGCAATTATATAACTGCCAGCCTCCATAGCGCCGAGCGATTTAAAAAAAAAATGAAATAAATCAATGGGAAAAGACATTTCCTAAAAATAGGAATGGACAGAAATCCCTGAAAGTAACAGCACAGAGATCCCCTGTGCAGTACGTAAAGACGTGTTATGTTTGTTTTTTAATGTACAATCACTAACAGACTCCCTGCAGGAATGATTTACTCATATAGTATGGATTTTCCAACTTGTCTTGCCTTACAGATTTTGCTTCGGCTCGAGTGCCGACATCGAACACAACCTGAGGGAGCAACAGCAACAAGAAACGGCAAAGGAATTTACCTGTGAGTCTGTTTCTTGTTTAGATATAACTTTTAAATTCAGTGTTTTCATTTTCTTTCATGAGTTGGTAACTTAAAAAAATGAGTGTAACATAACAACATAAATACTAATTTAAATTGACAAAATTAAGTTTTATTTATCTGTAATTGAATCTGTTTGCAGAAATGACTGTATTTACCAAATTAGACTATTTCTGTTACATAATTATGTAAAGTTGCATTTTTAAGTGATAGATTTCTTGATTCTGGGTAAGTTTCATACTGTAATCAGTATAATGATTTGCAGTCTTGGGTTTAATCCTGTACAAATAGTTTGCAGGCAGAGAGTTGATGAGTTGGGAGCATCGGAGCTCAGTTGTGTATCAGAGTAGGAACAAAAAGAGGAGGGAAGCTATCGCTCCCTGGTCACCAGCTGTTCCTGCAGTCTGGGGCACGTCGGATGTTTTCACAGAGAATGTTGTGGGAAGCTCAGTTAAGATTGTGGCCCGCTCTGCAGATAATGACGATTCTTGTGTTAATCGGGGTGTTGTGGCTGATGTTTGACGAAGAGGGTGATAGGTTAGCGGTTGTTTTTCAACATATTTCTCCTCCAGTTTCCTGCCCTGTATCTGTTTTTATTAGAGGTTGTTTTCCATGCTTCTTCCTCTGTGAGTTTTTTTTCTACATTTCAGGAAGCAACAGAGATAGCAGACCTTTAATAACAAAGACGGGATTTCTTGATTCAAAGTAGAAATTTAGGATTTTATGTTCTTTAATACGCTGTTTGTCTCTCTTTCCACAGCCAACAGCCCCTTTTCCATTTTCCCGTTCTACTCTGATTCTTACCACCTGACATCCGATAACACACTGTTGCCCAGTGAGGGGGATCAGGTGGTCCCTTCCTCCCAGAAACAAGAAGTTTTTGGGGGCCACCAGAAAGAGGCCAAACCCCTCCCCCCTCTGCCTGACCCTGAGGAGTTCATGTCCGATGAAGCGGCTGATAGCGAGGTCGAATTCTTTACCAGTGACCGCCAGAGCCTTTTGCCCAAAAGCTACCCGAAGGCCGTTTGTCGGGGCAGCACCAAATACTGTGGCCAAATAAATTATGCCTACGGCGAGAGCTCGTCGCGAGACGGGGCGTCTGGGATTGGCTCCATGGCTTTCTCTTGGCCCGGGAGAGAGGATGGACAAATGAGCACAGGAGGCAGGTTTGGAGCTAACAACCCCAGCTTCGCTAACTTTACTCCCCAGAGAGAAAGCAACCAGCATGCAGTGTCTGCTGTTTTTGGAAGCAAAGAAGAACAACAGAGGTTGTCCAGAATCCGGCTTTCCTGCCCGGGTTTTCCTGCTCAAACGCACGTGAGCTCCACAGCCTGTCCCACTGAAAAGCCAGAAATCCCTCCTCGTGTCCCCATCCCACCTAAACCTTCCGCTCTTTTAAAGAGCGCCGAGGAAGGAAAGCCACCTAAAATCCCTCCAAGGGTCCCTTTGGTCCCACCCTGCCCGCCCCGCACGCCGAGCCCCAAGAGTCTCCCCATTTACATCAACGGGGTGATGCCCGTCACTCAGAGCTTTGCTGCTAATCCAAACTACGTCAGCAAGGCCCTGCGGAGACAGCAGAGTGAAAGGGCACCACCTCCCGCCCAGTTCTCGCCATGTATCGTTCCGATTTTGAAGGATGGCAAACAGGCCAGCGCCACACACTACATTCTGCTGCCACCAGGCCGCCCGGTTCGCACCGAGAGGCGAGAGAGACTCCTGAGTGAGCCGAACTGGACAGGAAGTACCGGCGCCTGGCAGAAAAGATAGAAGCTGAAATCTGATGAGTGCAGAACAGTGACTGACGTCTTTTAGAAGTACATTATTGCACAGTGTGTGAAAGCAGGTACTCATGCGTCTGATGTTGTTATTTTTACAGACTCGTCATTGTTGTGGTATGTCACTGTGAGACTTTTGTGTCTGTTTTTGACTGAACATTTTACCGGTCAGTATTCTGTAGACTCTCTTTTCTTTTTACAACACACAGTACAGCACACAGTGTTATTGTATTCTCACAAATAGTGGAGAGAAAAAAAATACCTCCTGCAACACTTTTCAAGCTGAGAAACTGCTGTTTTTGTACCGTAAAAAAATGTATCATTAACTTTTTAACCCTGACAGCCATGTGCACATGCCACTAAAACCAGCCTGAGCTCCTGCTGTGTTTCTTACAACAGAGCAAATAATTGAAGGTACAAGCTGGGCTTGTGCCAAACCGTTCATTGCACTTGTGCTATTTTTTTTATTTTCTGAGAATGCTACTTGAAAAGCCTAATATATTTATAGATTTAATGTTCAGTCATTCTCACGTTAAGATTTATGCTAAATGTTACACACATGGAACTACAGGAATATATTTAACCTAATCTGCTTCGAGAGTTTATTTTGCTGCAGTTCACTGTTTGGGTTTTAATCTAAATTAATTGGATTTTTTTTAACACAGATTTCAGTTCCAGCTAACACCATCCTACCTGGAAATATTCATTTCAAAGATACAGTCAGGGATCCGAATACAGAAAAGTGAAAGTATATTTCCAAGTCAACCTAAAATCAGGTCATTAGTTTTGTCTAAAACAAACAAACAAAAAATAAAGTCCTGTTGAAATCGTTTATCTTAACAGAAATTTGGTTTACGTGTATGACTTTAGCTCTTACGGGTTAGGCCTTTCAGATTTGTTTTTATTCGTAGATGAAAATAAAATGACATCACATTCACACTGTCAGGCTAATGTTTACATTTTTTCTTGTTACACCAGTTTCATGGAAGGTTCAGCATCAGTTCAGACCCTGGAAACGGCTT
Source organism: Kryptolebias marmoratus (assembly GCF_001649575.2). Taxonomy (NCBI): domain Eukaryota; kingdom Metazoa; phylum Chordata; class Actinopteri; order Cyprinodontiformes; family Rivulidae; genus Kryptolebias; species Kryptolebias marmoratus. Next base: position 21,652,913 of record NC_051437.1, read on the forward strand.
CAAGTTTATAATTGTCAAAAGTAAATAACTGTTTTTAGATGTATTTATGGAAATAAATAACTTATTCCTTGAATGATTTACCGTCTTCTTTTGTACCCAAGACTAAAGTTATGAAAATCTGAACTTTAAAAATGTTTTGGGTTTTTTTAGGTTCATAAACTTGTGTTGGTAATAATTGCTGAGGTCTTCCAAACAGATGGACATGAACAATGTTTACTTGAAATATGAATTATTCCAATTAAGAGGTTCAGAGCTTTAACAGTTTTTACAAATTATGAGATTTTGGAAAAAAAACAAAACAGATTTGGGTTTTCAAAACAAATTTAATGGATCAAAACAGGAAAATGAAAGCTACTGTTGGACATTTTCCTTGACTGTGGTAACAGTGCCTTCAGATAGGTTTCAATGACAAAATAACATTTTCTTATCCATGCCATCTTATTATTATCATCTCGCACTTCACAGTCAGTTCGTTTGCCATAAAAAAAACCACGTTTATCATGGCAATTCAGCAGGCTAAAAACACAAATCATTCAAGTATCATAACATATCATGCTCACAAGCGGCATGTTTTCTTTTTTTTTCCTTGTATTTTCATTTTTACACAGTTATCAGTTTCGACTGGAACAGCCTTATGATGCAAGATATCTCTAAATCAATTCAAGAAAAACTAAACTTTATGCATCTAAAGTTTTACATTTGTAGAAATTTCTGCAGTTAATTATGTGTTAAACGTTTAATCAAGATGTGTCACAAAAGAAGGAGAAACTGGCTCTTTTAAGTAATAATTTCTTCCTTTTGCAAAATAAGTTAAAAAAAAAAACAACAAACACATAAAATCTTAACTAACCCCTCCTTTCACCCCCTCCCCGCTGTCCCCTGCAGTTCCTTATGGGCCTTATTGAACGTTGGCCTGGGTTTGTCTCCAGGCTCGGCCTCAGCAATCTCATCTTCTCGGACTGAGGTCCTTCGTGTAGCCGTGGGGCTCTCAGGTGCAGGACGTGGGAGACTTTGTTTACCGCCAGGCCCGGTTGAGCAGCTTGACTTCTGCCAGGCGTTTGCTTATCATGGTGGCAAAGAAGAGGGCAAAGAGAACGCTGCTGATCAGCATGTAGTCGTAGTCGTCTTTTAGCACGTCGAACTGCTTCGAGGGATACACTCGTGTCTGGTAGATGTCCAAACCATACGCCACTACCTAAACAAGAATAATTTAAAAAAACGGGGATGTTCAGATTTATTTAAGTCATAAATACTAAGAAAGTATGATGGATATTTTAAAAGGTAAGCAACCAAAGTGGCAATTTATGCAGTTTTAATTCAGCAGCTGCTGCAAAACAACACAAAAAGGCATCCTTTTAAATTGATTCATTGCGTTTGTCAGTACTTTGAGACCAGACTCACCAAGCAGGTTGACTCCAGCCCAGAGGGGGCTGTGTAAATACCTCGCACTCTCGATACGGTCTGATTGTAGTTGATGAACCACTCCGTGCGGATGATAAGCTCCGGTGCGTAAGGTATCAGGTTTTCTTCCCTGAAGGTGGAGGCGACAGGTCAGACGAGGATAAGGTAAGGGGAAACATTAACAGCTCGGTTTTTAAAGCCAATTCCGACTGGAACACTTACCGGCTTTGCTCAGATACTATTTCTGGCCTGCGTGGGTCGAGAAACATCTTCGGTAGAGACAGAATTCCTCCAGACGGCAAGCCAACTGTGACGAATTAAAAGGACATAATAGGGTAGCATAATGTTTAGATCTTCATTTTCAGTAAAATATATGAATTGGACACATATAATAAGTATTTCACAGTAATTCATCTTTCTAGATCTTACTGAGCAGATGGCGACTGGTGATTCCCTTCTCTGTCAGGGTGGCCTCCATGGTGGAGATGGACGAGGGGAAAATGTAAGACTGCTGAAGCACCTGAGGAGCATGTGGCCGATCCAGAGAGCTGAACACAGTGCTGTTGTAGAGCTCCATTCCTTCATAGAGTTCAATTACAGAGAACTCATTCCTGCGAGACTTGGTGCTCCAGTATTCGTACTATGAAGTCAGAAAACAATAAGTTCAGAGATCACATTTTGCTCATTGTCTGAGTATGTTTTTATTATGCCCCTTTCCAGATCGATCGTTCTTACCACAACCCAGTTTTCAGAGTGCACAACATGCACGGGTCCTCTGGCTTTTCTCTGAACGGCCTCGTGGATGATGCGACCAGTCACGCCATCAATCAGTAGGATCCCGATGAAGCTGCGCTCCTGATGCAAATCTGTGCTTTCAGTCACTACAGCCAGTAGACTGGGGTTCAGGTACTAAAAAACATAAACACACAATCATGCATTTGTATTTATTTTTGGCTCCTTCTGAAAATGATGAAGTTGCATTTGTTTATGTCTACAATCAAGTCAAATGACAAGACTGGGGTTAAAATGATGATGCTATTAGTTGCAATAATGTATAAAATATGTATGTATTATATGATCTGTTTGCCCAACACAATGTTACACAGAATTCCCAACAACTACTCCATGTATCACTGAGCTTTTTAGTTGCAAATGGAGAATCTTAACTATCTTTTGTGATCGTCTGTCCTTTGTGTGCCAAACCTATGGACAATAAATGTGTGCAGGAATAAGATCAAACATTATATGCAAATTCCAAGGAAAAGATTTTAAAACCCAATGAAAAAAAATATTGATTTTTGTTTAGCATGGTGGAGACAAAATGATTCATGGGGAAATTGTTCTTGAATAATAAGAGCTGTGACTTTCTAACTGAACTGAAAAAGTCAAGCCATTATGGATCTGCATAAATAAAAACAACGTGATCCGAACTTTCTTAAAGCCAGTTCCGAATCTACGTTTTGGAGGATCCTTCAATACCTTATAGAGCACGCTTCGGTCTCCCATTACTCTGCCCTGTGAGTGGACATGCTCGTTGGGCCTTTTCCCTTTAACGGAGACAATGTTCTGGACCTCAACTGGAATTACGACTTCCCAGACCTGCTCAGTTGACAAGTCCTGAGAGCACAAAAATCACCAAGATTAATTATTTTATCTGGTAGTTAAGAACCATTTCATAGAAGTCCATTGTTAAATTTTTCATGAAGTTTTAACTTGCCGTTCTCAGTCTGTAACCAGAGAGTCGTCCCTGACTGGAGTCAACAAGATAAAAAAAGATGGACGCAGCCGTCTCCTGGAGCTGCTGCAGCACGTTCTTAGTAGACGGAAAGGCTGACACCTAAGATTAAAAACAGAGACTTAAACTGAAAAAAACTCTATAATTATAAAATCCAGTTATTTAACATTATTTTGTGTGTAATCCGTGACAGAGTGATATTTGGAGGAAGGAAAATAGAGAGTTGTTGATCTGTTGTTTATAGTTTCATACACACCTTGTACTGGTCGTCAACAAGAAGCAAGACCTTGGCATAATCCTGGTCCATAAGTGGGAGCAAAAGTGACTGAAGTATGGGCTGAGACAGAGCAGGTGGAGCGACTTGGCTTTTTCTTCCGAAAATGGGATTAAAAACATGCAGTGCTGCCAAACCGGAGTCCTTCGACCAAAGAATAACAGAATAAAAATGGAATTAATAATCAAATTACACAAGTTAGACCACTGTTTTCTCTACTAAACTGTAAAAAATATAGAACTGTAGAGAAATTATTTCTTTCTAAAAGCTTAGATCAATCACTAACTGTGATTTATATTAAGCGCAATTAGTGATTGGCCTGATTGACTTATTTTTATTAGATACCTTGTCTTTGATGAGTAGTGTGCACTGTGGGGGGTGAGGGAAGTGTGCAGTTGTCCGTTGCACCATTAGGTTGAAAGCAGCATTAGACGGGATGTTGTCAAGGTAATGCTTCCACAATATGCTGCCAGTCTTGCTGTCGATCCCAAACAGCTTAACAGACAAAAGAAGCAGGAGTTAACAGCACAGGAAAAAGTGAGAAGACTTATTGTACTCCTGTTGTGTTTCAATTTAGGCCTGTCTGAACTTAGACTAAATAAGCCAACCCTAGTTTAACCACAACTGTGTAAAACTGCTCCTCTTTCCTCCTGAAAGATTAACAAACTGAAACTAATTAAAGGGAGAGCTTCAGCCTCATACCTTTCCAGATGATGTAACCATAACCATCATTTTCTGCAAGTTGAACTCGTCTCTAGACAGATTCTCGATGGATACGTCATTTTTGACCTGACTGCGGGGTTTGCGAGCGTCGTAGAACAACTTCCAGAGGTGAGCAACCCAGGTCTGCAGCATGATGAGCTGAGAGGAGAGCCTCTTTAGCACCATAGACATCAGCCCATCTAGAAAAAGTACAACAAGACCAGCTGTTTCATAGCTTACAATACATGTCATATTTTCAAAACACGGAGCGAAAAAAAGGGCACATTTCTCTTCTTTACAGAAGGAGAACGTTGAATACATTGAATGTTCAGTATTTGTTGAAAAGTATTTTTTAGTTTTAAAAGACGGAGTCAAGTCTTACTGCAAATACAGACACGTGTTACCTTGTATAGCTGAATCCACACGCAGCAGTAAAAACAAGACAAATACAAATGTGAAGCTAACCAAACCCTGAGTAAAAATCACAACATATTTAAGACTGATCAGTAGAACATAAATACACAGAAAACTGTTTTATAAATTAAAAAGGTAGGGCAGCTGCTAAAGTAAGGATAAAACTAAACACATTTCTCTGACGTCACTTACCACCTGCACTGAATTGGTGTAAAAAGATAAGAATAAGCTCATCTATAGGTTTCTGTTTGTAAAAGCAGGAAAATTAAAAATCTTACAACAGTATTAACAAAGATTAAGTAAAGGACTTTATTATTTCTGGTTAGACCTTTACCCGCTTTTTTGCCAAACTCTCCCTCCAGCTCAGCCTGCGTTCCAGTGAGGGGCAGATCTACCATTTCCATTGTCACCACATCTGACAGAGCCTCCTCTCTTGTCCACATTACACGCCCTGAAAAGGAACATTCATTATTCTCCTGTACTCACTCATTCCACCATCCACACCCTGCAAGAGTCTGCTGTGTTGATGCTTTCCATTAACAACCACATTGCAATATTGTCCCCCTTCCTTTGGAAAAAAAAAAAACCTTGACTGTTTGCACAAACAACAGAACTTTGACACCACCTAGTGGTAAAATGAAAGAAGACACTGCAGTACATGACTGCACACAGAAACCTCAGCTGCCATTAACACTGGGCTGATATACTATGATCTGAAGCTCTCAAAAATTGGATAAAATAGGTGGAGAAGTAGAATTGAGAGAAGACCAAAAAAAAAAGGCTGGGAACAACTGCTCAAAAACTCACATCAGAACTGATACTTATGAACGTATCATGGCTTGTGTTTGAATATTACAAGAAGATCGCAAATTAGGATAATGCTGAACTGAAATCTAACACTTATGCAAAGTGCAGCAATCTTTACTGGTCCAACTTATCTTCATCAAGTAGAATAGTAGAGACTTTAAAAGCACCCTTTTCCTTCCTTTCTTTTTTTTGTTAGGCTGCCTTCAGGCCCAGGCCTCCCTTGAAAAAGAGATCTGAGATCTCAGTGGGATTTGCCTAGTTAAATAAAGGTTAATGAGTAAATAAATAATCTGTTTTTGTTGTTCATACCTGGCTGCTGTATGAAAGTGAGTGCGTGATCCTCCGACTGCACCATGACTCTGTAGCCAACAGAGTCATCTTTCTTCAGGAATGCTTGTACATGAAGCTGTGAGGCAGAGTTTAAATTAATTTACAAAGATTATAAAACTGCTATTAGAAGCTCACAACATCATAAACCGATGTCTCAAATTTCCCTCTAAAGACAATTTCAACTCTATGGTTGCTCACCCTCTCTGGTTTCCCTGCATTAGGATCCACGGTAAAAATCAGAGTTGTGTCGAGAAGTCTGCGTCCGCTTTCAGCACTAAAGAGGTTAATACCGCAAGCCTGTGGGGTAGTAACAAATAATCACCTTTCAAAATGTATTTTCTTCCCTGTCTACTCAAAAATAACTGTCTTAATCTGATAGAAACAGATTTGATGTATTATTCACTAAACATGTGCGTCATATATTGTACAACCATCTTACAAGCAAAAATACATTAAAGACTGACCTAAAGAACCTGAAACTCACTGAAATCTGCATAAGGAGCCCAAAGGAAAGAAAAAAAATTCATCCCAGCATAACTGAAAAGTTTAATTTGATGTGAACTTACAGTTTTATTCTTGGGTGACATGACAGCAGCAACAGTCTTCTCTCCGGTTGTTGCAAATGAAACAAGCAAGGCCTGTAAATGACAACAAATGTGTTACGAGAGTTTTACTAACAAACGGACAACTTTACTACCCAGAGATTTCTGTTCTTTTAATACTATCATGTATTTTGAAGCCTAAATTTAGGATCAACTTATTTTAAATTCAAAAGAACATTGTTTTTCAAATCTTAACACTTTTGAAGGAAATAAAGGTTTAGCTCAAGCAGGAGTTTTCTATACTTTCACAAAGTTATTGAATATGGATTTTAGAAGGCATGATATCTCTCAAGTACATATTTTTAGTCCTAGATACCTGCCAAAACAAATAGGGTTGTGAAAAAGACTTTTTAGAAATCACTGAGAACTTTTCCTTCAGTAGTAAAGCAGCTTTACAGGAAAATTAGTTGGTAACATTTTGGAATGTAAAAATCCCAAACAACAGGTAAATCTAAAAATCTCTAGAATGCATGAAAAAGTGCAATATGCAGAAATGATTACGTACAGGCTTGAAATCCCTCAGAATAACTATCTGACCATTGTTGAGCTGGAGAAGTAAATGGTGATCAGGCCCGAGTTGAAGGAGGAACTCCGACAGTGGCTGACGGGCCGGGTGAGGCTGGTGTGACACCAGGTGTGGCTGAAAACCTGGGTCGACTTCAAGCCCAAGAGACTGTGGGAGAACAAAAGACATAACTAAATGGTTACTACTAAATGCAAAGTTAAAACAAAACTACAGAAAATAGTATGTACAAACATTTCATGTAACAGGATGGCTTTTGTTCTATTTTTATTTGTCTATTTTTTCAGATACCTGCAGAGGGATCTGTATCATCTGCAACTGTTGGTATAAGTCGAGCGTGTAAATGGACATGGTTGTAGAGTCTACACACGTCAACATTCCCTGGCCAACGACTGCACAGCTGGCTGGTATGTTTGACAGCCACGGAGCTTCAACTGAAACCTGAAAGCATCACAAGCAATACAAAGAACAAACTGGAATATTTGTCTGTTTTATGTTTAAATCAATTAAGCTGAACTGTTCCTCTACCTGCTTGATTATTTCACCATCCTCCGCGCTGTAAGCAACAACAGCAATGTGGGAATGGGAAACAACTCCCAATGCGTAGACTTGACCATTTCCATCTGAATGCACAGCCTGGTAATTCACAGTTTCACTGTGAAGATAAACAATATTCATGTTCAAATGCTATTATTTTTGGCTTTTGATTACATATTATTTAGAGAAGAAATGTCTAATTGTTGACCAAATAATGTAAAATAAAATAAAAACATGTACCTCTCTGGTAGGTTCTCCACCCATTTTTGATGGCCATTAGACAAGTAATGAAGAGAGATGACAGATTTCTTCAAAACAGCAGCATGTTTGACTGTGCCTTGTTGACCAACCAGACATGCTGATCGGAAACTAAAATACAGAACAAAAGCAGTTAATACTTAAACAACGTATGGACCATTTACACTCCACCACTCCAATCATTAAGGCATTTACCTGCCAGAGTCCAGCACAATTTCCCAGTTCAGGCCTCCAACACTGATGTCCCAAGAGCGCAGCACGCGCCCATTACCAACCACTAGCACTGCATCTAGGCAATAAAAGAAGTTTTATAGATTATAAGTATGAAGTGGTAGAACTAAAAGCCTTGAAGTTCAAATGTGGTGACAAAAGAAAAGCACCTTGCCCATGGTGCAAAACAGCATCAATGTTTCCCTCTGGCCCAGTCTTGTCCACATGTCGCCAGACTGTAAAAGACAAAGACAGAATAAATATTAATAATATATATACATATATAAATATATTCCAACTGACAGGTACATATTTAAGACTGACAAAGTACTCACAGAGATCTCCTGTCCTGGTATTTATTGCAGCAAAAACATTACTCTCTGTTGCTAGAAGCACCTTTTTGGACGACTGCATATGAGTGTCGAAATGAGAAAAGCGAACTTTGCCTACATATTGCTGCCTCCTGTGAAAACCCGAGAGAGACAAAAATCATTAACACAATTTACTGTTTTTTTTAAACTCCGGGGATAATCTACAAAGCAAATTAACACAGCCGAGCTTTCTTTAAGTTATCTGGTTTGATGAAGTCTAAAACTCTCCTTGTTTTAATCAGCTCAGAAGGGGAAAAACACATAAGGAAAGATCACAAAGATCACCTATATCTGCCTCGTTTTTACCAAGTTTTAGGCTTTATACGAATCTGCCGATTTCTTTAAAGATAATTTATAAAGAACGAGCATGCTAACATAACACGGAACAAAATAATTAAACAAGACTATGATCATTAATGTTAGCAATGCCATTTCCTTAAAAGTCCACCCCCGACTCGAAGCTTTTGGCTTTGACAGGTGTTAGCATTAGCATTTTCACATAATGAATCAAATAAATATCTACAAACAAAACCCCTATTTTATTGGTTCTCTAACTTATTCTTACCAGTCAAATTTTCCTACTTGATCCTCAAACACAGCCGCGACAATATTGTATAAAACTATCAAATTCAGCAACAGCAAAATTAGCTTTCCCATTGCAGCAGCTTTGCCTTGCTCTCTAACGGGAGGCGGAAGCCGGAAATTAACGGGTTTCCTTTTTTCTCTTGTTTAAAGGAAGTGCTGCCGCCTAGTGGTCAAAAGGGCACATGACGTAAGGGTAGTTAATACAAATAATAATAATAATAATAATAGCAATGCACATAAATTAAATTTTAAATTAGAACAAATACGGTCAGATATGCAGAATTATATCTGTGCTAAACTGGGTGTTAATAATGTCTGAATTAATATCTTTAAAGTACTTTGTTTTCAGTGAACTACCATTATTGCTCTGACATTTCTGAACTATATAAAATAGATTGTAATTTTATATTTTTCTATCTGTTTATTATATTGTATGTATCAAAGACAGGAAATGTCGAGAGGTAATTTTATACAGAAAGAAATACTACAAAGAGACAAAAATTACCGTAAAGACATACAAAAAAAATTAAATGGGATATGGAAATTATGCACTGTGTTGTGCAAAAGTCTTGTGTCACCCCTCATGTCTTTATACTTTAAAAAAGTGCCAGACTTGAACTCTGAAGTTAATATTGAATTTTAAAATGTGGCCTAGGTCAACATTTCTCCAAGCTTTGTAAAGGTCTTTTTAAAAATGTTCCTTGGACTTTGACAACTTTTTTTTTACATCATTTTTAGTCCAGTACTTAACTATTTTCAGTAAATGTATTTTTGTTTATTTTTAGTTCAGTGAGGGTCTGTAAATCATTTGAGATAATTAGATAAGTATATCAGATATATTGTTGATATACTTGTTTATTTGTATGTATTTTTTATAACATTCTTATGAGTTCTAAACCATACCAAGATAATATTCAAAATAATCCCATTATATTCATTCTACATATTTGTGTTAAGCCCCTTCTTCTCTGTACATTGTGAATATCAAATTTTTTTATTTGTTTTTTAAACTGATTGATGTTTGAACATTGTGTTCTTTTTTTAATCTGTTTCATAATTTTACTACAGTAACGTGATTCAAAACCTTTTCATTGTTGTTCGGATACTGCATATACTTCACTGTTCCCCTTAGATTGTACCCACCATCTCAAAAACATTTCCTGTAGATTTCTTGGTAATAGGTTTTTACCGATTTTATACATAAACTGTGCCGTTTGGTATTTTACAATGTCGTGCAATTTCAAGAAAACTAACATTGTGAATTATTCTGACAGCTCTTTTTTGCAACGTGCGTAGTGACTGTAGTGACGTTTTATATGTATTGCCCCACTCCTCTGTGCAGTAAGTTTAAATCAGGTAAAACCAGTGAACAAAACAGGATGTGGAGTGACTAATAAGGGGTGGTTCAAAACTTTGCAAAGTAGAAATCTGCAGTTTGAGGCATTTTAATGAAATATTAACCTCCAAAATACATCACAATATTTTTATGTTTAAAATTATTTGTATTGACCCCAGTTCAGGATTTTCGGATGTGAGGCCATGACAGTTCAGATAGTGAAACCTAAAGTGTCCAAAAATATGTCTGCCATACGGATTATGTGTGACGCTAGTGAAAATGTTTCAAGCCTGCATATCGTTATTTCGCGTTTATAGTCTTTACGAACTGTCAGTTTTTTTATTTTTATTTTGAGACAGTGCCCCCCTGCGATTCTACTTTCACCTCTTCTTCCTCCACTAGTCGGGGTTTTTTCTATGGGATTTCAAGATGGCGTCAAGCGGAGGAGATGGGGAGCACGAATGGACAGCGGCAGTTCGGCCGCTTCTGTCGGCTTCGTACACCGCTTTTGAAACAAAAGAGCTACCTCAGTTGATCGGCTCTATAATCAACAGGTAACTGGTTACATGTCAGAAAATTCCGTGCCCGTATCGCCACGAAACTACCCCATGTCCACCCCGGACGTAGCTTGCTGGCTAACTCGCTAACGTCTCGGTTGGTGAAGTTCGATGGGAAGCTAACGTTAGCAGCTAGCAGCCCACTTAGGCTTAACTTGCATTAGTTTCTGAGTAGCTTAAATGCTAACGCTAACCAACTTGTTCAAAATGCCTTTCAGCGTGCGCTAACTGGCAAATTGTAAGCAATCCGCGCCGAGGCTTGGCCTGTACGTGGTGGAGCCTGTTGTTTTAAGGTGGCGTTGTTGTAGCACGGACGTTTAAAGGCGCTGCAGTGTAACGTTTTGAAAATATGCTTCATCATTAGCTACCTAACACAAACATTAGCCCGTAAAGCTAACCGCGGGGCCTCCGACTCTGCACTAACGTGTGAACGGCTCGAACCAGAGTAATAATTGACTCCCGTCATGTGAAATAACCGGAGCTGCGTGCTGGACTTATCGAAAAGAGTCCAATGTCGGCATGTCAACAGCGAGTTTAACCATTAACTGGGTGTGAAAGTCTGTTCGGCGTTTTGCGGTGTGGTTATGTTTTGACTGGAAGTAGGCGGGGATGTCGTTCCCAGTCGGGATGATTTTAGTCGTCCTGCTGTGTTACTTTTTAGCTCCTGTCAGGGGATCACCACTGGGTGACTGTCATATATCGGTCTCCACAGCCGGGTCTGTCACCTGACAGTCCCGTGGAGCTTTGACCAAACATCGGTCTTCCTGATCGCTCAAGTGAAAAGTTTCCTTTTCCAGAGAAACGCGTTGTCAACAAACAGCACCACTGCGACGTCACGGGGTTAAGAGTTTCTCTGTCAACACCTTTGCTTTTTTGATATTCAGCAACCCTTTATTCTTTTCGTCATCAGCCAGTTACCTCATTAATATGCTGTGGAGGAGAAATGTTAAATAAGTTGTTTGTCCTCACTTTAGTTCTGCAAATTTAACAAGCAAGCCAAGGCCAAAGGGGAAGTAGTATTCAATCCACAGATTTTTAGATATCTGGCAGGAAGATGGTCTATTTTTTTAAGGTGCATGTGTCAAACTGAAGGCCCGAGGGCCAGATCCGGCCCTCTTCAATGTTTTATCTGGGCTCCAAGGTAACGTTTTAACTTTAATAGATCTGGCCTTCCAGTTTGTGACACGTCGAGCCTCTGTCGCTTCTCATTTTGCTTTAAAAAAACTGAGCCTACTTAGTGAAGTTAGGTTTCAGTTTCTCAAACTACACTTTACTGTTTAGGTTTTGTGTATTGTAGGTCTTTACATTTTGTTATGTTACGCATCATTGTGTCCTTTATAATCTTTTTTGCGTTTTAAGCTGATGGAGACATCAGTATGGTATTTTTTATGTACAGAGCTATATTGTGTTAACTCTCCTCCCATTTGTATAAAATTTAAATACCGTCAAAGACCTGCAATGAACTGTGGTCCCCAAGTTGGCTCAACTTGACGAAACAGCGTTCTCTTATTTTGCACCTTGGTCATGAAATAATCTTCACCTCACACTAAAGCTTAATGCTTTTGTCATTTAGGGAAACCTCAAAGTTCTTAAAGTCTTCTGTAACGGCAGTGTGCAACCTCTATTCCTCACATTGGGTTGCATTGTTAATACGCAGTTTTTTTTTTCTTACAGTCATTTATTACATGTCAGCTTTTCATAAAACACAAATTGCTGTGAAAGAATAGAGAATGTGGAGTTACTTTATGCCTGTTTTCTTTTACTCCTGCCTGCTATGTTTATCATCTTGTAGCATTGTTTTGTTTGTTTTAATGGTTTGTCAAAAATGCTCAAATCTTCTGGAGACATGAAGAGACACAGGAGCTGAAAGTGAGAAGAAACTGAACTGTAATGCCAAAGGATTGTTAAAGTAGCTCTATGGTGGACTGAACTTAATAAGATAAATGACTCTCTGTTGTAAACTACAGCTGCTTATGAAGTAAAAATGTTCACATTAGCTCATGAACAGTATTTCTTTGGCCGAGTACGAGGCGACTAATTAACAAGTTGGAGTTTTGCCACGATCAAATCCCTTGCACAGTTGCATCCCTGTTTATTTGCCCATTAAGTCCAACAATCAGTTTGAATCTGTTTTAAAAATGCTAAGAAAATACATTAGGTATGTGTTTATTTTCTTTTTAATACATGCAGTGGGCATATATGTTCAGCATTTGATTTTGTGAAATAGAAATGGGTAATTTCACCAGTTAATTGTGTGTAAGTTAAAGTTTATAAAAAATGTTTCATAAAAACAGTCACTAGTAGTACATAATATTAATGTATAAAATAAAAAGCATTCTTCCAAACTGATTTAAAAAAAATGTTTTTAAAGTTTTACTTAGCACCCCTAGTTTTGTACAAAATGCTGGCTGCTGGGGGATGACAATTTAAAAAAGAAAAGGTATGAAAATTAACATTTGTGTAACATGTTTCACTTTTTTGCAGTGAATCAGACATTCTTCACCATGACAAACAGTATGAGCCTTTCTACTCATCATTTGTGGCTCTTTCTGCACATTACATCACCACAGTTTGTGGACAAAGTACGCATCTTTCAGTTTTGTTTCTTTGCTGTAGACAAATACTTGCAGCCAACATTCTGCCAAAGCATTGATAGTTGTCTTTCTACCAACCTGCTAATTGTGTTTGTTTCTTTTTCTAGTACCAAGAAATCAGTTGCTGTCGGTTGCAGCAGCATGTAAGGTATTGATTGAATTCTCATTGCTGCGGCTGGAGAACCCCGATGAAGCATGTGCAGTATCACAGGTAAGATAAGCTGCAAACTACATTCAAAGAAGCATCTTGGCTTGGTTCGAAGCCATGGGTCAGCTATGTGAGGTTTTTTAATGAAGTTCTATTTATTTTATGCACATTTTCTTAATTGAATCCAACATAATTAAACATTTTCTGGTCATATGTATGTTCTCTGTTTGAAATGAGAATTACTAGTTGGCTCTAAACTGTGTAACGCTGTTTATTTGTTTTACAGAAACACCTGATTCTTCTAATAAAAGGACTTTGCACTGGCTGCAGCAGACTAGATCGCACAGAGATCATTACTTTCACTGCTATGATGAAGTCTGCCAAGTTGCCTCAAACTATCAAGACCCTCTCAGATGGTAAGTGTCCCTAATTTGATCTTGGAAATTTTCTGTGGCTTTTGGAGAAGAACACAGTGGATTTTTACGTGTCTGTGAGGTCGCTGTATCGATCGCAAGGATCAAATCATAGTTCAGGTAGATTCAAACTGTGGATTAAAACTGATGAATTCTGTGTGGGAGTTTTGCAAAGCAGGAAGTCTTAATTTCTGCGATATTTGATTTAATAAAGGGTATCCTCTTTTCGTTCATCAGTGGAAGACCAGAAAGAGTTGCCTAGTACTGTGAACCCTGAGCTGCGACAAAAAGAAGTACAAATGAACTTCTTTAATCAGTTGACTTCGGTTTTCAACCCGGACCTCACCTCCATCTTGTCCTCTCCCTCAGCAGCACACATGCAGGTAAGTGATGAGTAAATCACAGCTGAACTTAACTAAATTGTTCTTTTTCATTTTTAAATATCAACTCTTTATTGTAAATTTATTGTCTTCAATCTGTTTTGATGTTTTCTAAGTGACGTATTTATTTTTTGTAAATATAATCAGAACTGTGTGTTTTTAATCTCACAGGCTGAGAGTGATTGTGACGACCAAACCACAGATCAAGCCGTTCAGGCCAAAATGAAGAATGCTTTTGTCTCTCAGAATGTGTCAAGCTTGCAGGAACTTGGTGAGTTTCAAAGCACTTTTGGTTTGGTTATCGATTTCATCTGCAACAGTTTGTCTCGTCCCTGCTGTTTTTGAAAATCTTTGTATTTAGCGGATAAGAGAAAGGCCATGTTTTAACATCATATACCCCCTCCCTCCAACAATTTGCTTTTTTAGGTGGGTCTGAAAAGCTACTACGAGTGTGTCTCAACCTGCCCTACTTTCTACGTTACATCAACCGCTTCCAGGACGCTGTTTCAGCCAACTCTTTCTTTATCATGCCAGCCACAGTGGCTGATGCCACTGCTGTTCGCAATGGGTATTTATCTCTGTGCTAGACTGATGTGATGTTAAGCTGAATCTACTCACTCTATGATTTATTTTGAAGAATATATGCATTTGTTAAACATTCAGAAAAAGGCATTCAGACAGTTGACCTAAAAGCTTTCATCTGTTTTTTCCTTCCTTAGATTTCACTCACTGGTAATTGATGTCACGATGGCTCTTGACACACTTTCCTTGCCTGTACTGGAACCCCTGACGCCAGGGAGGCTGCTGGATATGACTGTACTGGCTCTGAGTTGTCTCTATGCCGGTAGGTGTTAAATAAATAGATGTGATTCAGTAATTCATACTGCTGTAAATCAAACAACCATTCAAAGAACTGATTAAAGCCAGCATAGTGTTGATAGCTGTATTGTTGAATCTAAAAATGCTGTGTATTCATGTTTGTTTAGGCGTGAGTGTGGCCACGTGCATGGCCATTCTTCAGGTTGGCAGTGGCTTGCAGCTTCGCTCCGCCTCCACTGGAACCAAAGAAGAGGACTATGAAAATGATGCTGCCACAATTGTCCAGAAATGTGTGAGTTTCATGAGTACAACATTTGTTGAAACTAAAGTGAGGACGCCTTAAATTTTTTAGATAACTTTGTTAAAAGGTTTGTATGCAAAAATAAGGGTTTGTATTTGATTTGACTACATTTTGAATTTGATACGCCTGCATGCACCAGTCTCCTCAAACTTTTTTGTGTTTGTACCCTATTTTGATGCACTGCATTTAAAAAAATTGTCTCTCAACAGCTGGAAATCTATGAAATGATTGGACAAGCGATCAGCAACTCTCGGAGAGCTGGAGGAGAGGTGCGTACCAGGAAGGAAGACATGATATTACAAAATCAATAGATTTTTCTCCACTCCCTGTATTAACTGTGTTTGAAGTTTCTTTTAAGACAGTACTAATTTTTGAACGTTTATGCGCTTCAGCATTATCAGAACTTCCAGCTGCTTGGAGCCTGGTGCCTCTTAAACAGCCTGTACCTGATTCTTAACCTGAGCCCAACTGCCCTGGCAGACAAAGGCAAAGAGAAGGACCCCCTGGCTGCCCTGCGTGTTCGGGATATTGGAGCTCGCACAAAGGACGGCGCGGGATCACCTAAACTTGGCCCTGGCAAAGGGTAATCCTTAATAATGAACATGATGAATGAAGCTGTTTACAATGACATTTTTTTGACGTTTCTGTATTTTCTCAGTGCCCTAAGGAAGTCACAGGAAACGATTGTATTTCAATTTAACTAATCTGAATATAAAGTAAAAATAAAATTAAATTAAAGCACTAATGGCATACTTCATGCCATGAGGATTGTAATCAATTATGAGTTTAATTCTTCTTTTTTTCCTCCAGGCATCAAGGCTTTGGGATCTTGTCTGTCATTCTGGCCAACCACGCCATCAAACTTTTGACGTCACTTTTCCAGGACTTGCAAGTCGAGGCTCTACATCGGGTAAGTAAACAAGCTAAACATTCATTTAGCATACAACATGCAACTCAACCATACTTTCTAATATGGTAGCTGTCTGTTGTGCTTTAAAAAGGGATTGTGAAGATTAACTAAATTGATTTCTGCCTTCTTTAAAAACTACTCATTAATGATTTACTGAGCTATGCTCAATACATTTAAAATTATTTTTGTTAGATATCAAAATGTTTGCTAGTGAATTGCGAAAGGCGTAATGTACAGCAGGAGTACTCATATCTTTGGTTTGAGCTGTTGGGAACGGCCAGGTTGTCAGCAGCAACTACTTTAACTGCACCTACACCCGGGGCAGGTGGAGATTAGTTCTTGGAAAAAATCAACAAAAAATCTAGTTCCTTTTTAGTGAAGACAGGGCTGACAGATTTACCACCTACAGCAATTTGACAATTCAAACAGACAGAAGTGAGCAGGATAAACAGCACAACAGGATGGTAATAATAGCTTCAGTTGTAAGGGAGCTTGCCTTTCAAGCTGCTGTTCTGTAGCAGGTGCTTTACCATAATACAGGGTTTCAGTATTCGAGGCTGTTATCTCTGGCTGCACGTATGATTTACCACCAGTTTGGGTGTTTGAGCCGTATAACACTTCCTCCGCTTCGATTACGTTTAAAAACCATCTCATTCTGCGTGACTGCTCAGTAGTTTTTGACAGACTGCTTGCCATATTTTTTTTTGTTGTTGTTGTTTTCCCTCCCTACTAAAAGCAGGCACACAGGTTTGCAAACCAGTTGAACTATCTTTTATCCATTTCTGTTTTAGTTTAGAAAAGAATTCGGTACGAGACAGTTCAGTTAATAAAATGAGAACACTAAAAGTTGTTTGTTCATTCCCCCTCCACACACACACACACACTACCACCTTGTCAGCAGGGTTGGGCAAGTGATGGACCCCCAGCTGAGCTGAACATCATGGCACAAAGTACTTCAATCCAGAGGGTTCAAAGACTCATCGACTCCGTGCCCCTGACAAATCTGCTCTTCACTCTTCTCTCCACTTCCTACAAGAAGGTGCTTCCCCTTATATGGTTTGAAAATGAAAAGTTGGTTTTCTAATGATTTCATTGTATATTTTGACATAATTTACAGGCACAGGTGGGCTGCCATCTTGGACCTCTACATTTTTTCTTCACATATTTAGTGCATTTTTATGAAAAACACAAAAATGACAGAAACATTTTGAGTGTTATAAAAAAACAGAGCATTTAAGGTTGTTTTTCTGTTTGCTTCCATTAGGCTTGTGTTCTCCAGCGCCAAAGGAAGGGCTCAGTTAGCAGCGATGCAAGCGCTTCTACAGATTCAAACACCTACTATGAGGATGATTTCAGCAGTACGGAGGAGGACAGCAGCCAAGGTACTTCAAACAATACATCAGTGCTTAATTTGGCATTTTTAGTGGTACTGAAGTCTCAAAGAAAATATTTTATACTTGGGTCGGGTCGTTTATTTAGAGAATTCAGCTGGGTCTAACTACCATGAATTTATGAATTTGCAGTATGTCAAATTGACAATGAACTATAAAACTAAAGTCTGGTCAGCTAACAGCGGATGCAATACAGATGTTCTTGATCAATTAATGAATGAGTTGACCATCAGAGATTTACAAGCCTCGTGGAGTCATGTTTGTGTTTAGTATTTGACCTAGTGACAGGGCAGAGCTGTATGCTTCAGTGAAGCGTCAGCCAGGTAACAGCAGCAGTAAGTGGTTAACACATTCATGTGCACACATGTCAATAACTTTTTGTCCCTTCGTTACATGATGACAGTGTAGTTGACAGTGTTTACTATTTCAGCAGAGAGAAGAGAGGAGAAGACAAATGCTGCTTGTGTCTCAGGTCAGCAGTTTTCTGTCCTCAGGTCAAAGACTCAGTGTCCACATTGCTGTCTCAGATTTGTTTTTATTTATTTTTTTATTATATGTCACACAAATTAGGCTCTGAGTTGTGATCCTAATAGGCTAGGGGGAAAAAAATCAAGCCAGAGATGAACAGAGCTTACTATAAAAAGTGGCTTTTCTGTGTAATAAATATGAAGTAAGTTACATTGTTTGTGTCAGAGGTTCATCTGTGGCTCTTTGTCTCCCAAGGATCATACCAGTTCTTTGATATGTGGGTGTTTCTTATTTTAGAACTGCAACATTTCATTGCAGCTGACCAATGAACTCAAATTTTACATTATATTTACCTTTTTAGCGTGTTTAATACAAACTTTGCTCAGGAACTTTCCTTCCAAACTCGTGTGGTTTAGGCGCAGCCCATGAATTTTGTCTCACCTTTTTTTTAAACACATAAACCGAGTAGCATCTGACAGAACTGCTTCTCCACTTCATCAGTTTAAAACACCTGTATCCATATACAGTACTGTGCAAAAGCTTAAGGCAGGTGTAAAAGTGTTAAAATAGATATTTCACAAATATAAATTTTAAAACATTGATGCTATTTTAAAGGCAAAGCTTGGTCACAACAAATATTGGCATAATACATTTCTTCTGTTTGCTCACTTTGCATTTAGTGAATTAATAAAAATTAACAGAACATGTATTTGTGAAAGTTTATTTTTTACTTGACAGTATTTTACACCTGCCTACAACTTTACAGAACTGTACACAATAAAATCTTTGTTATAGATTGTAGAACAAAATGTATTTTCTGAAAAATAAACAGTGTTCTGTGACTTAAAAATGATTTTCAAGAAGAACCTGGTTATATAAACTAACTTCAGTTTGTTACAATTCAAATCTGTCTATCTGCAGACTATACAAGTCAAGTAACGGAGACTTGTGCTGCTGTTTTTAATTGTTGTTAATATTTATTCAGTTGTAGCATTTATATGATTGTAGTTGCCAATTGAGTTTGTGGTTACGTTTTACTGTAGACTCGTGTTTTTTAGTTGTTTGAATACAATTTCTGTCTTCTTAAATTTAGATCTGTAGGAGTTTTTTTAAAAATAATGTTCGACCCACATCAAAATATTGGTATCATTCTTAAGCACAGTGACTTCAAGTTGTATTTAAAAGACTGAGACACTTTGCTTCATCTTGCTATCACCTAAAGAGTTTTGAGTTTTGTATGTTGCATGCAGATGTGAAGAAGAGCTTAACGTGATGCTCTTTCAAAACATGAAACTTGTGTCGTGTTTTTGTGTTTGGAAATGATCTCACTGTAGTCAGGAAGCACCATCTACGGTTTTGTGTGTGGTGAGGATAATGAGGATAAAATCTTTTACTGAGCTTTTTGTGGGGTTAGAATTGTATGTTTATTGTCCCATCCTGAAAGTGAACCCCTCAGATAAAACTTATGTTTGTTTTTTCTGGTCCTTGTTGTTGAGGTTAAGACATTAATTGTTTGCAGGATGGTTCAGGGAGTCAAATAGCAGAATGTTCTTGTGTTAAAGCCTTTTCTCCTGAACATGGTGACATCTGTATTTATGAAGTTAAAGGCTTCTATTGTTTTTACCTCCGTGTCAGTCCTCCTTAGATTTTGCAAGCAAAGTCAAAGTAAAGAGGTCACAAATAAGCTGAACACAAATAAGCGTTCAGCTTGAAGTTCTGAACACTTATTTGAACAAGCTGGGGAAAAAGTGACCCAAGCCCATGCTGTTTCATTGGCAGCTTAATAAGAACATGGCTAGAGCTTTGAGTCTCTCTGTTTGAATTAGCTTTGGCATTTCAGTGGATGCAGAGGTTAGTGGCAGCTCGTCTTTGCAAAACACTTCAGTGTTTAAATTAAAGGATTTTCTTTTTTGTTTCTTGGCTCACAGGAGTGAGCTGCGGTTAAGCAAGAAGAAACCTTTTATTATTTGTTTCTATTTTTACGCTTTATGCTAATTTTAAAAGGAGTTCAAGGTTTTTTTTTTAATTGTCATTACTGAATATAAAACTGCTTCAGTTTCATTTAGTATAATATTGTTTGAAAGCAAATCCAGTTAACAGTTGCATACAGATTTGCAGTCATTAACCTTAATTATTAAAAGGTCACACACTTTCTAAAGGTTGTTTAGATGTTTATTTACCTAGAAAATAAGACTTTTTGATTTAAATTCTTCAACTAGAGACTCTTAGCCAAGACAAACGGCAGCTACAGTGTACCACTCATTTCTTACCATTTAAAAAGCTCATTTATTTTTGCTGATATATTGTTAGTCAGCTGTGTGTTGGAAGTGTAACAAATTGAATTCCTGGCACTTTTCTTCCTAACAACAGTGCTGCATTAATACAGCAGTCATGCGTTCTCATTTCAGGGAGCTACAGAGTGGATTAGAGAATAACACGTTGTGTATGTTGCATCAAGTGTGAATCCGGTCCTAGCATTGTTTGTCTCATCGTTGCCTGTATCACAAAAGCATGTATCAGAATGTGCACACTCAGAACCAGCAGTGAATAGAGTTGTGCATGCCAAAATGCTTATGTTTTTGATGGAATTTAATGAACAAACCCAATTTTAAAAAAAAAGTCTTAAATCATTACCGCAGTCTATAGAATACTTAGGTCCATCTTTTTTTTAGCTGAAATTCAAGATTTTTGCAAAATGTTGTACAGTAAGATCTAATGCAGATAATTTTAATAATTTTGTGGAAGGAAAAGGGCAATAAGTAAATATGCACTTGTATTTTTTTTTTAGCAACTTTAGTGTCTCAAAAACATAATCAATTTAGCATTTTATTTTCTGCATTGTAAGAGTGGGAGAGTTGTAAGTTCCATCCTAAACTCAGTGACAGAAATGACTTGTAGGAAAAGTTAAAGAAATTCATCCCTTTTAGTATTTTGGTCACTCACAAGAAGTAAGAGTTTGTTCACTATTTATTGTAGTCGTTGGTTCTCGTCTTCTGCCTGTATTGTGTTAAAAGTCTTGATGTTATGTATCAATGAGGCCACTACAAATGCACAAATTCTCATCAGTTTTTAGAATTCTTCTCAGTTCCACTCCAAGAAGTCTCTAAATGATGATGTTTTCTTTGCAGATGATGACAGTGAACCCATCTTGGGACTGTGGTTTGAGGAGACAATTTCACCATCCAAAGATAAAGTGGCTCCACCACCACCTCCACCTCCCCCACCCCTCGAGACTTCCCCCAGACTCAAGAGCCCTAGCAAACAGAATCCAAGTGAGAATGGCAACATTTTAGCGGGCCGTAAAGATCCAGAGCTGGTAAATACTTTAAAATGCCTTCTTTTTCTAATTTCTGAAAGTAAAAAAAAAAAAAAAGATCTCATGTGGCACTCAACCAATTCCCAACTGTTCCCGTAGTTCCTCGGTTTGGCCTCTAGCATTTTGAACTTCATCACCACCTCAATGCTGAAGTCCAGGAACAACTTCATCAGGAACTACCTGAGCGTGTCTCTCACAGAGCAACACATGGCGACACTCGCCAGCATCATTAAAGATGTGGACAAAGATGTCAAAGGCATGTTACTGTCATTTAGAACAATACCCGAATTGCCTATTTTTAAAATAGTTTTCTATACTGTAATAATGGTGTAACTCGTGTTTCTCCACCAGGTTCATCAGATGAAGCGTTTTCCTTAGCTCTGTACCACTTCAACCACACCCTTGTCACCTCAGATCTTCCATCCCCGGTCTTGCAGGTAAGGAGACATTCTGTTTTTATTCCAAGCACTTGTTCACAAAGAGAGACTTTTGACCACAGATTCCTGCAATAAACGCTCAATAGAATTTATTAGTTGGTTAACCAGTATTTTTATTTCTGTCTTGTCATTTGCAGAACACTCTTCTTCAACAATTAGGGGTTGCTCCATTCTCAGAGGGTCCCTGGCCTCTCTACATTCACCCTCAGTCGTTATCAGTCCTCTCCAGACTTCTTCTCATTTGGCAGCACAAAGCCAGTGTGCAGGGAGAACCAGATGTGCCTGAGTGTATGAAAGTCTGGGAAAGGTGAGACATTCATTGTTTTTTCTTCTAGTCATGTAAAGAAACCATCTGAATTGACTTAAACATTATAACTATTGCTGCTTTTTCATTACACGAGGATGCACAATTCATTAGGAATTGTTAGTTTTCTCCATAGAAAGCAGTGCAGCATAACTGATCAAATGAATTCATCAACATGTTTAACATCTGCAACTTTTTATCTATTAAGTTTTTTTCTGCTGACCATTATTTAGCTCTTTAGCTTGCAGTAGTCATGATCTTAATGAAGATATTCAAATCCTTCTGTACTTAAAGTTTGTCACAAACTTATTTAGTTTGAAAACGCCTAATTAACTGATCTAATTCTTTTACTGTCTACAATAGAAGATGAAGAAGGAAATACATTTTTATATATTCTTTAATGAAAAGTCAACTATAAAGCATCAGTTTGTACTAAAGAGCACATTACAAATTTCACTTCTTTATTACAAAGTAAATCATTGTTGGTAAAACCATACCCGAGGTGTATTTTAGCCGAGACATATCAAATTTCTCATAAATTGATGTTTTGTTCCAATGTCTTCTTTCTCTATTTTACACTCCCATTCTCAGATTTCTAGGAACCTTGAAGCAGCACACCCTCCAGGGTTCTGTCCACGGAGAAGATGACCTTAACGTAGAACATCTCCAGCTGCTGCTGCTTCTTTTCCACAATCTGTCAGAGCGTGGCCGGAGATCAGTGCTCACCATGCTCACTCAGGCTATCACTGAAGTAGCCCAGAGCAGAGAGTCCCAGCTGAAGTCTGTTCCACTCAACATGGCCCGTCTGCTACTTGTGTTTGACTACTTGCTGCGCCACTACTCCAAGGTTCCCTTATACCTCTTTGAACAGGTTAGCTCTTCTTTTGAAGGAGTTGTCTCTTCATATTGGTAACTACAAATAAAGATGACTTTGTTAAACTACTTCTGACCTAATTTTGTTAACTTCTTTGTTAAGTAAATTGCCATTTTATTGACTTAATTCAGAGCAACCAGAAAATATCCCAACTTGTTTGTAATAAAAGGCTGATTTACAAATAGAAATGTCCACAAAGTCAGTTCTTTAGTGCAGTTGCTGTTTTTATAAACTGATAAAGCAACAGTTTATTTATGTATTGCAGATTTTTTTAGTGAACTGTTTGGTTCAAGTTATTTTTTTATTACCCCAGCTACATGAGAGATGAACAGTCTTACTTTGATAATATTCTTGTGTAGAAAAAAAAAAGCTTTATTTGGAACTGCAATAACATTATATGAAATCCTTTTTGAATTATAATTATAGGTGCAATACAATCTCCTAACGCCACCATCTTCTGGGCCAAGTTCTGCTCAAGATGGCGGCAAGCGCGGCAGTCTGCCACTTTACTACGGCTTTAAAGAGGTGGAGGAGAACTGGACTAAACATTGCTCAGCAGGTAAAGAGCATTATTTTCTACTTGGACACATTTCATTGTGCTCTTTTTACTTTTCGTCATTTGATTTAAATTTGATGTAGATGTTTTTGTTGGTAAACTACAAATAAAAGCATTTCTGACTTGTTTTCTAAGATGCAAACGTCCAGCCCAAATTCTATTGCGTTCTGTCTCCTGAGACATCTGAAGATGATATCAACAGACTAGACGGCAAGGTATTACTCGGTTCACTCATACTTTACGTTACATTTTTTGTCTATATAAATAATGTTTAGTTCTATGTAATTTATTTATTTTATTTTATTGGAAGGTTTTTTCCAAGCTGGTTAATGGGGGAGTTAAATATGACGAGCTGTATGCTTGGCTCATCTCACTCCTGGAAGCTGGTTCTCAGTTTGACACAGCCAGAAGACAAGAGAACAAACCTATCACTCCTATGGTGAGTATACACTCCATAAAACAAATTTCAGCTGGTTTTCTGGGTAAACAGTCTCCCGAAGCAGAAAATGCCTGAATTTTGTTATGCACTTGTCGTCTGCAAGACTTCACGCTTGCTGCAGCTGCTTTATTTATTTATGGTTATGTTAAAATTGTTTAATTTTGATTTGCAAATAGACGGATGAACAGTGGTGTAATGCTGAGAAGTAAGACTTGCTGCAGCTTTCTTCTGCAGTAAAAACTTGTAAGCCTGCTATGTGGTCAGCTGTCACTGTCCTGGACTCAGGGCTGGTGATCGAACAGTTTAATTCTTTATTTTAAACAGACAAACACATGTTTTATCACTATGCAGGAGGCCTGCTCCCTTCAGTACTACTTTCTGGTACTGTGGAGAATCCTGGGCGTGTTGCCACCTTCGAAAGCTTTCATGGAGCAGCTAAAGACCGGCTGCAGCAACCCCAGTGAAAGTGACATCCTGCATACGCTGCGATGGTCCTCACGTCTGCGTGTATCTACATATGTCAACTGGATAAAGGTTTGTTGAAGCTGGAAAGTACTACCTAAAGATATATTAACATAATAGTCTCATGTCTTTTTAGTTGCTGAGACAAAGACCATATTTGACTTCTGTCCTTGGCCACTCATTTAAATTCTCAATTTAAGAGCTGCAACTGGATGTTTTGTTTTCTAAACCTTTTTCCATACCTGTGCAGTTTAACATGTGCGATATAATGTGTGCTACACTTTGTTAATCCTTGGGAATGGTTTGTATTTGGTGTATGACATGAATGTTATCAATGGCAGGAACATTTGGTGAAGCAGGGACTGAAAGCAGACCAAGCTGCCTCACTTATTGAGATGACAGCTGCCAAGTGCAGCACTCTTAAGTATGACGTGGAGCTAGCAGAGGAGTACATTGCCAGACAGGTACTGATCACAACAGTCTTCATTACATTGTGTAGCTGTTGTTTCTGGAACAAGATTTTGTACTTATTTGTTTTTCCTTGGACAACCCTATTCTGCAGATTTCCACCTTCTCAAGCGTGGACCCAAATGTTGTCCTTCCACTCCATCAGTTGCCTTCTCTTCAAGCTGTCTATACTCTGGATGCAGTCATCTCTAAAGTGCAAGTTTCTTTAGATGAGCATTTGTCCAAAGTTGCAATTGAGGCCGACACCCACAAGTCCTCTGATATAGCGAAAAACCTTCTGCCTGCCACACTGCAGCTCACGGACACATACACAGCCTTCACAAGGTGAGAAAGTGTCAAGTTTATAAAGTTTTTTCTTTTTTTTTTTTTGGCTGGTCACATTTTCTGTAAATTTACATTTATGTGATGAGTATACAATGTATGCATCAGAGATTTCTTTCTGTATGTGCTCTGTAAATCAATGTCAAGTATTTTAAATTTAAATATGCTGTTGTTTTATTTAAAATATTTACAAAGAAATATTGAGGTATGGCAGATACAGTTTGAGAATTTTCAACTCCCAATTGTTGTTCTGGAAATGATTAAGATCTTTCATTTATTTTGCTAGAACTTATCCTGATCTCACCTTGAAACCAACCTTGTCTTATACAGATCCTACCTACTAATGAATATCCCAGAGGAAGGTGAAAACAAATTGACTGATGCAAAGCTCCAGGGTTATTCTGCAGTTCTGTCCATTGGCTCAACCCGCTGCAAGGCCAACATGCTGGGTATGTTGAGAAGCTACTAAAAATAGAAGCTAACCAATACACTTGTTTTGACGTCTTTTGTGTAAAATCTTTGATTCAAACTCCACAGGTCATAGCTTAATGCAGAACCTACCATCTGCTGTACAAACAACATGTGAGACTTGGAACAGCATCCACACCAATGAATTCCCCAACATTGGCTCATGGGTACGTGGGTAACTATGTTCCTCAGTTTGACTCAACTTTTAGAAACATTGTTTTGCTTGCACAGGAGCACAAGCAAGTATTACTGGATGCCTATTAGCAATGTTGGGTAATCTAGGCATTGTCAGATATTTCTTTCATAGAATTTCTTTGGCTGAAATTAAGAGAATGCAATACACACATCACATGATCTGAAATATTAATAATATCACAAGACAGCGAATCATCTGATAATTGGTAAATCCTCTCACAATGTATGATAAATTATAAATACAAAATGTCAGTGGGAAGTTAAAGTGCAGGATCTTTCTTATTAGTTACTGAATGAAAGGTGTCGATACCTGTGCCATAAATTGTCAAAAATAAAAACAAAAGACAATTTTGTTTAGATTTTGTTCTAGCAAGTTATGAAACTGAAAGACTTTCACATTTTTGTTCTCAGCGTAATGCATTTGCCAATGATACCATACCATCAGAGAGCTACATCAGTGCCATCCAAGCAGCTCATCTGGGCACCCTGAGTTGTCAGTCCCTGCCTCTGGCCTCTTCTCTGAAGCACATCCTTCTCTCCTTGGTTCGCCTGACAGGCGACCTTATAGTGTAAGTGCTAATTTATATTTGTTTAAAATCCAGGCATCTAAACAACTCTTGGATGTATTTGAATCATTCTGTCTGCCTAATACTGCTGCATGTTTGTCTCTTTAGTACCGAGGAGTTGAATCCCTCTCAGGTCGTGAGCAGTCTGCTGCCTCTGCTCCTGGAGACGAGCACAGAGTTTGTGGCGGAAATCAGCAGCACCTCGCTGGAGCGCATCCTTGGCCCATCAGAGTCCGATGCCTTCCTCGCCCGGATCTATGAGCGCTTGGTGACTGGATGTTACAACATCATTGCCAATCATTCAGACCCACAAAGGTATGCCATGTGCAATGAGATTAATTATTCAAAGTTAAGCAATGTGGTGGCAATCAATAAATAAATGTTTGTTGTATTAAACTGGTTGGTTCTGCTGTATCCCCCTTTACAGCTTTTAATATTTGTTTCTGTTTTTTGTTTTTTTTTACCCATGTATGTAATAAATTGTGGTTGTTCCTTTTATAATGTCCTGACGTATATTTTAGTGGTCTGGATGAGTCCATCCTCGAAGAATGCCTTCAGTACCTTGAAAAACAGCTTGAGAGCAGTCAGGTCCGAAAGGCGATGGAGGAATTCTTCTCTTTCAGGTATTGATTTTACAAACATCACAAATACCAGTAGTTCAGTTTTTTCAACTGTATCACATGTATATATAAATTTTTTTCAGTGGTGAGCTTGTCCAGATTATGATGGCAACGGCCAATGAAAACCTGTCTGCAAAGTTCTGTAACAGGGTGCTGAAATTCTTCACAAAGCTTTTCCAGCTCAGTAAGTTTTTTGTTATAGTTGATTCAAATATTAGACTTATTGTAACTTTAGGTTTTTATTAATAAACTTTATAATATGGTTGTTTCAAGAATTTAGTCAAAAGATTTCAACAAGCCTGGACTAAATTATTTGATTTAATTCCTTAAATTCTAAGTGCTGAATAATGAAAGTATTTTAATTTAAATTGGTGACTAAATATACATTTTTATGCTAAGAACTACAATAAAACACAAATAAGACATACTGCAGTTTTATAGCTGGTAAGAAAAGATTTGCTTTGGCTGGTAAAATTGATCAATTTATCTATTAATTTAAACTCCCGGTGTCACACGTCCATATTTAACGTGTCAAGCTGTATGCTACATGTACAGTAAAATAATTATGTTGTGATCTCATATTTATCTTGTCATTTTACAGCGGAGAAGAGTCCCAATCCCAGCCTGTTATGTTTGTGTGGCTCTCTGGCACAACTGGCCTGTGTGGAGCCGCCTCGTCTGCAGTCATGGCTGACACGAATGACAGCCACGCCACCAAAAGACTCAGAGCAGCTGGAGGTTGTGCAAGAAAACAGACAACTTCTTCAGGTGCTCACCACTCATATTGTGCGTGACAACAGTCAGGTGGGCGAAGGAGTTTGCACCGTCCTCCTCAGCACACTTATTCCCATGGCAACGGACATGTTGGCCAATGGTGACGGAACAGGCTTTCCTGAGCTCATGGTCATTATGGCCACACTTGCCAGTGCTGGACGAGGAGCTGGTCACTTGCAGCTTCACAGGGCGGCCATTGACTGGCTAACCAGATGGTAAGAAACGACTTTCATAGACTTAAACTTCCAAAACATGTTGTTGACTGGTTGTTTTGTTTGTGTAAAATCACTGGAAAAACTGCATGGTTTAAGAACATTTAGACTGAGCAACATTTTGATGATGTAATGATTAAACGTTTCTTAACAGATTTTAGAATTCTAATGAAGAAATATTTTTTCTTTTTCAGTAAAAAGTATTTAACACAGAAAAATGTTGTGGAGAAAGTGAGCACAAACTTGTCCCATGGAAAGGTAATTTTTTTTCTTTACTTTTTTCTGTGTAACAGCACAAAACCAATAAAGTCATTACTTTGACTTCACCCAAGGGTAATTTTTAACTGTTTCCCAGCAAGTGTTTCCCACATGGTTTCAGATTGATTAAATGTATATTTAGTACTAAACTGAACAATTAAAATGTACGTCATTTTTTTAATTTAGCATACCAGTATGCTGGAATGCTCGTGCCACATAATCTCCTATTTGGCTGATGTGATGAATGCCCTGCGGCAAAGCAGCGGCCAGGGAACCTCAGCACTGCTGGTGGAGGGAGATGAGAAGGCAATGGAAGTGGACTCTGATTGGGTGGAGGAGCTCGCGGTAGAGGATGATGATTCCCAGGCAGAAGACTCTGTAAGATGTCATTCTCTACCTCCTTTTTTTCCTCTCTGTTTTTTTCTTAAATAGTATTACCTTTTGCATATATATCAATCAAAATGCATGGATATAACACAGTTTTATCATGTTATTGTTGACCAGGATGAAGACTCCCTTTGCAACAAACTGTGTACCTTTACCATTACTCAGAAAGAATTCATGAATCAGCACTGGTAAGTACAAGTTTGTTTCTAATGTTTTGATTTTAATCTCAAATTCACACATTTTTATTACACTTTATTAAACTTTCTTTATAAGGTAAAATACACTCAATAGGCAGTTGTCTCACAAAAGCTTCTGTGGAAAAACATTCACATTTTGTAAATTTCGTGTCTCATTTAAAGGATTTCTGGAATTTTAGTGCAAACTGTAAAAATAAATAATTTTGTTGTTGTTACGCAGATGAACTTGACAGGTAGCTTGTCTTTTTTTTTCTCTCTGCTCCGTGCTGTAGGTACCACTGTCACACCTGTAAGATGGTGGATGGGGTAGGTGTGTGCACAGTGTGCGCCAAGGTCTGTCACAAAGACCATGAGATCTCCTATGCCAAATATGGCTCTTTCTTCTGTGACTGCGGTGCCAAAGAGGATGGCAGCTGCCAGGTGAGACCGAATGCCTCAGGTCATCATGGGAAGAGAACAACAGCGGTAACTCTGGTTTGCAAGTCATTCCCCCATTGACTTCCATCCAACCATTTCATTTGATCAGGATTATAGCTAGCCCACATGTGTGGCCAGAAGCAGAAAATGTTATGAATGCCTGCCTCAGTTGTTTTGCGTAGAGTAAAAAAAGGCCACTGTTCCCTAGTTAATATGTAATATTTGACTGTTTTTATGTGCATGTGAAGAACAAACAACAAACCATCTCCTACATTTCTTTTGTTCTGTTCATTGTTTAATAAGGAGTATCTTAGATCTTCAGTGTTCTTTGTGTTTGTGACTGTAATGTCTATTTTTGTGTCAGTGTTATTGAGTAGTGGTTATTTGTAACTTTGCACACTTATGTGAAAGTGTTTTATTTTAAGTTTGCAAATATTTACACACTCAGCTGAATTTTACTAACTTGCAAAAGCCTTACAGTATAAGAGTAGATCATAATGGCATGCAGAAAGTTCTTTTTATCAGTCCAATGATTTTTTGTTTGGCTTTAAATGTTGTTTTGATAAAGTTTGTCTATAGAAATTACTATTTCGCTGAACATTCTTTGACTATTCTGTATAGTTCACATTCTTGAGGATCTTGCAAAATGACAACAAGACTTAAATATTCTTATAGTAAAAATGTTAAATTTGATCCTCTTAAATAAAATAGTTTTTGATTTATGGCCACATTGAGGTGAATATATGCTACCAGACAAAAGTTTTGTACCAACGACCAAACTTTGAGCATGCTCATTCTTTTCACTGGTTTATTGTTTGTCACATTATCTACAGGCTTTGGTTAAACGTAGCCCAAGCAGTGGCATGAGCTCTACTCTCAAAGAATCTTCAGCCTTCCAGAGTGAACTGCGAATGCCCGAAAGTGCTATCCGACACCAGAATGCCTCTCCCTCTGACAAGGGCAAGGTTACCATTTGTGATGGCAAATCCAGCGATGAAGAGAAACCTAAGAAGAACAGCGTGTGCAAGAGCATTGAGGGCTGCCAGCAGGAGCTGCTGTCACAAGTGGTTAGAAAGAACATTTTTATCTCTTTTTGGTTTATTGTGGTCCGTTTGTCATGCTGGGTGTGTCTAAACCTTGGAAGATATATTTTCCACACGCTGCATTGTTTGTTGTGTGACCTTCGGTTCTTTTTCATGGTAGACGGAATCATCCACTGCTGCAGTCATTCTCGAGATGCTCATGTTTCTCATGGAAGCAATCCAGACGAACTTCCAGCAAGCATCAGCAGTCGGAAGCAGCAGCCGGGCACAGAAAGCCCTCAATGAACTGCATACTCAGGACAAAAATGTTGAAATGACAGACCAGTTAATGGTATGTTGAGCTCCAGCTGGTTAGGGAAACTATTAAATTATTTCGTAATGTTTTGAAATTTAAACTGAATCAGTGTTGCAATAAAAAAAAAAAAAAAAGTGCATCAGCACAATAGTAAATGTTGCCCTTTTTCTTAGGTGCCCACACTTGGCTCTCAGGAAGGAGCTTTTGAGAATGTGAGGATGAATTATAGTGGTGACCAAGGCCAAACTATTCGCCAGCTCATCAGTGCCCACGTCCTGCGGCGTGTTGCCATGTGCGTTCTTTCCTCGCCTCACGGTCGTCGTCAGCATCTTGCAGTTAGCCACGAGAAGGGAAAGGTGAGCTGAATCGCTAAACTTCTGAAGAAAATATGTGAGCGCCCCACTTCTGGAGAACTGTTGATGCTTCGTAATGAGGCTTTCAGACCGACAGCAGTGTTCGCCGAGTTTGTGATATAGAAAGCTAAAATAGGTATGCCTGTTGTTCTTCAACAGCAAAAAGTGATCCTAGTCTCTGCAAGTTTAATGTGCATATTTGGTTATTTTAATTCAAAGGTTTGCAATGTTTTCACTAATAACCCCCCCCCCCCTGTCTCCCTGGTAGATAACAGTTCTGCAGTTGTCCACTCTTCTGAAGCAAGCGGACTCTAGCAAGAGGAAGCTAACACTGACTCGACTGGCCTCTGCCCCAGTTCCTTTCACTGTCCTCAGTCTCACAGGCAACCCTTGCAATGAAGATTATCTTGCTGTGTGTGGCCTAAAGGTCAGAAAACTGGTCTTCTGAACCTGAGATTTTTATTTTAATAGGTCTTTTATTTTTCCTTCCACATAAAAATATTGAAAAAAAAAAAAATATATATTTAAAGCACGTTTGATTTTTGAATTGTGTTGTATATTTTTTGTTGTTCTTTTGATCTTCCCAGGACTGTCACGTGCTAACTTTCAGCAGTACAGGCTCGGTCTCTGACCATCTTGTGTTACATCCACAACTGGCTACAGGGAATTTCATCATCAAAGCAATCTGGCTGCCCGGCTCTCAAACTGAACTTGCCATCATCACAGCTGACTTTGTCAAGGTATATATTAACAAAACAGCTGTATTGTACAGTGTTTCAATCATATTTGTGAAAATAACTGTGGTTATGAATATATTTGAGTTTTGGAGAGGAAATCAACATTTGGGTAACATTTGGTTGTTTTCATTTTGTTTTTCTGTGCAACAGATCTATGACTTGTCAGTGGATGCCCTGAGTCCCATGTACTACTTCCTGCTTCCCAGTTCTAAGATTCGAGATGCTACGTTCCTTTTCAATGAAGAGGGGAAAAACATCATTGCAATCATGTCCTCAGCAGGTTACATGTACACTCAGATAATGGATGAAACTAGCAGTGCCCAACATGGTCCTTTCTATGTCACAAATGTATTGGAAATAACTCACGAGGACTTGAAAGTAAGTTTAAAATATTCTTACGCTACAAAAATGTGATGTACAAAATATTATCACACTAAATCCCTGTAGTTCATTTCTGCTGACATATTTTGGCGTCTTTTGGTCGCGTTTGCACACTTCAATGTTTAGGGTTGAAAACGGAATGAAATTTTGAACTGCAGAAAGTGGTGTTGAGATTGTGTTTTGTGATTGCAGGATAGCAACGGACAGGTGGCTGGCGGAGGCGTGTCTGTTTATTACTCCCATGTCCTTCAGATGCTTTTCTTTAGCTACAGCCAGGGAAAGTCTTTTGCAGCGACAGTGAGCCGCAGCACAACTGAAGTGCAGAGGCTCTTTCCCATCAACATCAAAGGGTAACATTTCTTTCACACCGTATGAGTTTTAAAATTTCTTGCCACAAAAATGTATTGAAAAATTTAAATGGTAACTGAAAGAATGAACATTGTTCTGCTTTCCTATTAATTAATTAATTAATTTATTTATTTATTTTGTTTGTTTGTTAAAGTTCTAACGGTGGTAGCAATAAGTTGTCGCCAGCTCTGTGCCAGTGGTCAGAGGTCATGAACCATCCGGGTCTGGTGTGCTGCGTGCAACAGACAACTGGCATACCACTGGTAATCATGGTTAAACCTGACACCTTCCTCATTCAAGAGATCAAAACTCTGCCCGCTAAAGCGAAGGTAAGAGTCATTCACTAATTCAGCATAAAACGTGTGTAAAGAAAGATCTTAGCCTAGTTAAAATTTAGTACATGAATATATTTGAAATCTCTTTGTTTTAAATTATGTGCAGATTTCACGAAGAATAATTTTGACAACAGGATTTTACCCAATGAATAAATTTTTATTTATTTATTTTTTCCTTTTCGAAGATTCAAGACATGGTAGCTATTCGACACACTGCAAGTAACGAACAGCAGCGCACAACCATGATTCTTCTCTGCGAGGACGGCAGCCTACGGATCTACATGGCAAATGTGGACAACACATCCTACTGGCTGCAGCCGTCGCTGCAGCCCAGCTGTGGCATCAGTGTCATGAAGCCGGTTCGGAAGCGCAAAGCTGCTGCGGCGAGTGAGTGTGTGGCCAATTCAAAAGCACTTTTTAATCGTCAAAAACAGAAATGCTTGGATGCTGGACCTTAATAAACACAAATGTAATTATGCTGCTTGTGGCAGGATTATTGCCAGAACGTCCTGCTTGCTAATACATAAGCAAGCTGAGTAGTTATTTGAGTGAAAACCTGTGTTTGCAGACAAAATGCTTATCATATTTGGTTCTATTGCCAAAATGTTCTCATTTCAACTCGTCAATTTTTCCCAAAGCTACTCGGACCTCCAGTCAGGTGACATTCCCCGTGGACTTCTTTGAACACAACCAGCAACTGACGGAGGTGGAGTTTGGAGGTAACGACTTGCTGCAAGTCTACAACGGGCAGCAGATCAAACACAGGCTCAACTCCACAGGGATGTATGTGGCCAACACAAAGGTAGAGACATTTTAACTGATAACTCTGTCAGAAAAAGAACAAAACAGTCCTGTGCTCTCTTCTTTGTGTGGGTATCGCTGCTATAGATTGTTCTTTATGAACTGCTGCTTTGAGTTGGCTGCTTGGAACTTTGATCTAATTTTTCATGCATAAATATGAAGCCACTCTGTGGATCTCTATGTTAAGGTTTAATACTGTTAACACAAGCATTAGTATCCAAACTAAATATGTAAGTAACCGACATACCTGAATGTCACAGTGAAGTTTGTAAATGTATAAGTAGAAATATGTGTTAAATTTTAACATTTCTCTTAAATCTTGTTGCCTTTGTCTTTTTTTCTTTCTAGCCCGGGGGATTCACGATAGAAGTGGTGAATAACAACAGTTCAATGGTGATGACAGGCATGCGAGTACAAATGGGCACTCAGGCCATCGAGAGGGCTCCTTCCTACGTGGAAGTCTTTGGCCGCACCATGCAGATAAACCTGACAAGAGCCCGCTGGTTTGATTTCCCCTTCACCAGAGAGGAGGCCCTGCAGGCTGACAAGAAGCTGTCCATATTCAGTAAGATTAGGATTAAAAGTGTGAAGAAAAAATTAAATTGGTCTACTTACTATAATCCACCTTCCACTGCTGAAAATACTCATGCTGTCATTGGAAAAAAAAAAAGAAACACAGATTACTTGAGACTTGTGTACTTTGTACGACTGTTTTAACATGAATGTAAATCACAGGTTTTCCTTTAATTTGGTGACAGCATTGTATCTTCAAATCGTTTACGTCCTCTGATGCACGTTTTATTTGTCCCGTTTGTTTTCCTGAAGTCGGAGCATCAGTTGATCCAGCTGGAGTCACCATGCTTGATTCAGTCAAGATCTATGGTAAAACTAAGGAGCAGTTTGGTTGGCCTGAAGATCCACCCGAGGACTTCTCCTCTGCATCAGTCAATAACGTCTGCAGTCCCAGCCTAAATCAAGGCAGTGGCAACTCTGATGGAGATATAGCCACCCCCACCACAACCAGTGGCACTGTGCTAGAGAGGTATGAGCGTCACACTCTGCAGTTGTTGACTCTTACACTTCTAATTCCCCCATAGTTGAGTTAAACTCACACATGATCGATATATTTTTATTAAGATGTGTTAAATCATAGCTATTTTTTATTTACTGTTGATATTTTATCTTGCAGAAATACCAATTTACTTTCTGAGTACAAAACCTCAACCTCACCAAACTTAATCAAATCTGCTGCTTTAGTTCTTGTATTATTGTGTTGTCTTGTTGATTTTGTGTGACATTAGCAATAAGATGATCTAGTCAGTTTAATTTAAAATATTTGTTAATTGGTGGAACAAACTATCTACAAATCTTCAAATGCTTATTTTAAGCATGTCACAATTGCAACAATACACATATATCTTTATTTTTTGCCTTTACTCATTGCTATCAAGTATTTTTCATTAATTATAGTGGAAGTTGAGTCCGATCTTCAGCTCAGACAAAGCCAGTTCTCTTCAGAGTGTTCAGTGCATGGCTTTTGTGATCATCTTTTCTCGCATGTCTTTCTTTTGTTCAACTGAATCATTTATTTTCACTCGTTTCTTTCTGTGATGCTCACACTTATTTTTTTTTTTTTTTTTTTTTTTTTTTTTTTCCCCCAAAAATAAAAAAAACCACAAAAAAAAAAAAGTTGTGAAACAGAGTCCTTATCCACCTTGGACCGGTTAGTAACTGCCCTTACTCTGCTTGTTTGGTTGGTTTAGTGCATGTGTGCCTCTTCGTGTGTCCATGCTTGTAATTCTTTACGTCATGCAACATCTTCACGCTGGCACAAACTCTGAGTTGTTGTTGTTTTTTTTTCTCACATTTTTTCTTGCATTTAGTGTTGTTTGTCATTTAGATTAGCACAGATTGCAACCGATTAAGAGAGTGTGTGTTTTTTTTGGTAGTAGTAGTATTTTTATTGGTTAAATCAAGGGAAGAGGCAGAAATAATCCTACCTTTGTTTTTTAGATTGGTGGTCAGCTCACTTGAAGCCTTGGAAAGTTGCTTTGCTGTGGGTTCATCAAGTGAGAAGGTAAATATTAAAGCTTTATTCTGTTATTCCTTCAAAAGTAATAAGTAGAATTAAAGTTTTTGTGTCGTGCTTTACTGTCTTTCCTCCAGGAGAAGAACAAAGCTGCAGCGCTGGAATTGGCCACTCTGCTCTTGTCCATGCCGACTCCTACAGGTGTGCAGCAGCAAACCAAAGGACTTCTTGCTAGCCTGCACACCAGCCGCACTGCTTACCACAATCACAAGGTGAAAAAACATTATGATGTCCTTAAAGCACAGTGTTTTAAAGGAGTTCTCAGCATTTTGATTTGTATTTGGCATTCACTTGTCTGTTTAGTTTTCTGTGGGTGAAAAGGTATTGTTAAACTAATGAGATGACAAGTCAGGGAAAATATAAACTCATTTCACAAATATCCTGTTGTCTAAAAAACTTTAAAATAGAGGTGATATTGATGAACTTTCAATAAAGCCTATTAATTTAATTGTATGAATAAGTTAGATGGGACTGATAAGTATGATTTTTAATTCATTGTCATAAAATGTCAAGTTATTTGTGTCCTTTATTTACACATAAATAGTCTGTGTGGAAATCACACACAGAGGGGCAAAATAAACCTTCAAACCTAACTCGAAGCACTCAGTCTGTTGTATTAAATATAATCCCTCTTATTTCATCAGGACCAGTCCTTGCTGAGTAATGCGGTGCAGTGTCTGAATAGCTGCAGCCGTGAGGGGAGGAAGCTCGACCCAGATGTCTTCCAGAGGCTGGTGATCACTGCCCGCTCCATTGCAATCATGAGACCCAACAACTTGGTGCATTTCACAGAAACCAAATCGTTGCACCATGATTCTGGTAAGAGACGGTTTTGCTGGCAGCAAAGACTGAGAAAAAGCCTTTTCGTTTATGGTTACAAAACTACATAGTTTTAGTGTTAGGAGAGCCTGTCAATATGTTTTTTGTCCCAGAAATTCTGTTTGTATAATGGCTTTTGTTGTGGCAGCTGAAGAAACTGAAAGTTTCATACAATTTAATGTTCTTGTCTACTTAAATTAGACACAGCAGAGGATGGACATAAACTTGTGGATAGTGAAAGCTGTAACTTTATTGCTCAGCTGATAAACAACTTCTGGAAGCTTCACTCTCAGAAACCAAAGAATGCATTTCTTGCTCCTGCTTGTCTGCCTGGTAAGCGAATATCTTAAAACCCCGAATTTCACATCTATATTTCTGTCATGTACACTGTAGCAAAATACAAGGCTCTGCGTACAATCAAAGTTGTTTTTTTTCCCCTTTTTTTAGGCTTAACACATGTGGAAGCCACAGTTAATGCCTTAGTAGACATCATCCATGCGTATTGCACATGTGAACTGGATTACATTAATGTAGCTTCCAAAATCTACATGCAAATGTTGCTGTGCCCTGTAAGTAAGATTTTATTTTTCATCTCACACAAAATATTAGGATTGAAAGAAAAGTTTGTTTAACATACTTTCAGTTTCAGTTAAAACTTGAACTCCTTCATTGTTCACTTTAGTTAAAGACTATTGACTCATAACTCAACCATACTGTATTTGTGAAAAAAAAAACCCCAAACATTTCAGGACACAGCTGTAAGCTTTGCTTGTAAACAAGCTCTGATCAGAGTGCTGAGACCAAGAAACAAACGACGTCACGTGACACTTCCCTCTCCCCCACACTCTAACACTCCTATTGGTAAGTTTCATGCAAAATATCCATGTTTAGAATTTATGTCATAGATTTTATGATTTTTTTTAAATTTTTTTAAAATCAAATGTTTTTAGAAAACTAATATTAACAATATTGCTTATGCTGTACTCTTAACAAGGTATTCTTGCAGTCTAAGTTGTATCCAGGGTTTTTAAGTTTGTGTTTGGTGTTCTTGATCAGGAGATAAGGATGATGAGGACGACGATGATGCAGATGACAAAATGCAGTCATCAGTGATGACTGGAGGAGACGAAGGTCGACAGGAGAGCCAGGAGCAGAATGAAGTGGATCATGGCGATTTTGAGATGGTGGTGAGGCAGAAAGGAGAAATAGTCTGTGGGCTGTAAACAATATTACTCTTACGCTGTGAAAGTTAATTTGTCTTAAACGAGTGTATGTGACCTGTATGCATGCCTCATATAAGTTTACAAGTGAATACATCTAAATCTAAGGAAGGCACATGCTGATTAAAACACTGTTTTTGTGGT
Source organism: Kryptolebias marmoratus (assembly GCF_001649575.2). Lineage (NCBI taxonomy): Eukaryota > Metazoa > Chordata > Actinopteri > Cyprinodontiformes > Rivulidae > Kryptolebias > Kryptolebias marmoratus. Next base: position 21,690,815 of record NC_051437.1, read on the forward strand.
GTTCCCAGTCTGAGTCAATGGTCCTGGAGACTGCAGAGAATGTTAACAATGGAAACCCATCTCCTCTTGAGGCTCTGCTGGCTGGAGCTGAGGGTTTCCCCCCAATGCTCGACATTCCTCCTGACGCTGATGATGAAACTATGGTAGAGCTGGCTATTGCTCTCAGCCTTCAGCAGGACCAACAAGGTAAGTCGCTATGAATTCACCAATAAGGCATAAACTCTGTCGAGTTAAACTCTAAAAAGTAAATATAAAAGATCTACGTCATTCAAGATTGTCTTTAAAACTGTTGTATGAACTACAGATAGATTCGGACATTATTGACAAGATGAACAACACATGTACAATAGGGTATTGTCCTGGCTTTATATGTTCTCAAGAGTAGAAAAAATCTGAGTTCTCAGATTAAAGCAACACCTAAATTTACTGTTTTCCCTTTTTTAGGCAGCAATAGCAGTGCTCTTGGCCTTCAGAGCCTTGGCCTGTCTGGTCAGGCTCCAAGCTCCTCATCACTTGATGCTGGCACCCTTTCAGACACAACTGCATCAGGTAATAACACAATTCCCACTGTAGTATGCAATAAGCACAACACATTTTTGGCTATTATTGTCATTCCTATAAATTTAGTCTTAATTCAATTTAAAAGTCTTTACATTTTAAAATTAAGAGGGAAAATGGTGTGTGAATATTGATTATCAGTATTCACAAACATCTTAATACTTCAACAAAAGTACTGTTTGTTTTTACTTAATAAATTTATAAAGCTGTTTTTTTCATCCTTGTAGATTCCCTATGTAGTCAGTCTTATTTTTTTATAATTAAATAACACTCATGTACTAGATTAATCAAAAAGCAGTAACAAATTGAAGTATTTCGATTGTGCTAAATTTTTTTTTTGCTTGTTAGTGAACAATAATAAACTAAGATTATGTATCCTGGCCAGATGACCGCAGTGTATTTGCTGTTACAGCTATTGCTATGATTTCAGCCCCGGCATCAGATGATGAGGGCAGCACAGCTGCTACTGATGGCTCTACGTTGCGGACCTCCCCAGCTGAGCACGGCGGCAGTGTGGGCTCAGAGAGTGGGGGTTCTGCTATCGACTCTGTAGCAGGGGAGCACAGTGGTGGGTTGCTTGAACAAATTAGGCCAGTCTAATATAATGAATGCTAAAAATGCATGCCTAAAATAAAATATGTACCGCCCAAAAACTAGAAAAATATGCCCAAGTATGGTCAGTGGATATGAGACCTTTTACTTCTTTTTTAGTTTTTCATCTTTCAGCACCTAAATAAGTTACCACACCTTTCCTTCTTTTCCCCTCACAGCTATTTGAGGTTAAAAAAAATATATATTGTATGTTATCCCAAAAAGCCCAGAAGGACACAATCCTTCTGAAATTACCACATATAATTTTTTTATTTTGAATTATGTATAACCTTTATTGTAGTTTGTCATTTGTTTTTCCCCCATCATTTTTGTGTAGTTTCAGGACGCAGCAGTGCGTATGGAGACACAACAGCTGAAGGCCACCCCGCTGGTCCAGGCAGTGTGAGTTCCAGTACTGGAGCAATCAGTACCACAACAGCCCAGCAGGAAGGTGAAGGCTCAGAAGGAGAAGGAGAGACCGAGGGAGACATCCACACAAGCAACAGGTCAGACTCTGACAGGTGTGGGGTTATTTGAAGTACTGATTAGCGGTCAGTGTTTTACCTGTGGCTGTGATCATGATGCTGCTGTTTGGGAGACACCAAAAATATTCATGACAGACAAGCCAAGGTATCTGATGTTTACAACAGAGCCAGCAGAACACATCTTTGCCATTTTAAAAAAAAAAACCTACACTTGCAGTTTACAGTTATCGTACATAGACTGAGTCAGTTTGCTTTGCAACGTGTGTTGCATCCAACAATGTTAGACACACCACTGAAAAATATAATCTGATGGATTATTTACTTGGTGTAAAAATCCACAATAATATAGTGTTCACTGGAACTGCTGCAGTCTTCAAGTAAAACACTAGGTACTTCATAAACTTTGTTATGTCTGTCCTGTGAAGTATTGAAGCTTTATTTATTATCCATGTCCAGACATAACCATCAGAGTATAATGAATTTAAGCTTATTTTTGTAGTGGACTCACTGTGTTTAATTTAGTAACAGATCTTTTTTTAATTTGTCATTAGGTTGCACATGGTTCGTCTTATGCTACTGGAGCGCTTGCTGCAACACCTTTCTCAGCTCCACAATGTAGGTGGAGTTCAAGCCATCCCATACATGCAAGTTGTACTTATGTTGACATCTGACCTTGATGGGGAGGATGAAAAGGATAAGGGCGCCTTGGATGACCTACTTGCACAGCTAATTGCTGAACTTGGCATGCACAAAAAGGTAACCACAGTGGGAATGTTTTGTTTGTTTTTTCATGTGTTGTGTTCAGAATGTCTTGATTTGCTGAATCCGTGGAATTTCTCTGCAGGATGTGTCGAAAAAGAATGAGCGAAGCTCCATCAATGAAGTCCACCTGGTCATCATGAGGTTACTGAGCGTCTTTATGTCTCGTACCAAGTCTGGCTCTAAATCTTCATCTGAGGTAAATCATTGTTACTATTTTATAATGCTGCATTTTTCACATGTATATTCTTTTTTTTTTCTTTGTGTACTCAAAAATGTATTAATACCACTGTGTGGTTTCAGACACCAATCAAAAAAAATTAGACTTCTAACATAATGTGTGATTGAATTTGAACGATAAAGTGCACAAACTTGCATTGTGTTGAAATAAGTAAATAGTGTACATACAGAATAATTAAAAAGCTGTTGCTTTACTACTTTTTCTTTTCTAGTCATCCTCCCTGATTTCCAATGCGACAGCAACAGCCCTGCTCAGTCTGGGTGCTATTGAGTACTGTCTACATGTGCTGAAGTCACTCCTGGAGTTCTGGAAGAGCCAACAGGGTGAAGAGGAGCCTGTGACCACCAGTCAGCTCCTCCGCCCCCACACCGCTTCCTCACCCCCTGACATGAGCCCCTTTTTCCTTCGGCAGTATGTCAAGGTATCACAAGAACAGGGGCCGTTTACTTTTTACATGTGAAGCATTTATTTTTGTTCAAATCATTTGGAAGATTACTCAGTGTTATTTTTTGTGTTTAGGGACATGCTGCTGATGTGTTTGAAGCCTACTCCCAGCTGTTGACTGAAATGGTGCTCCGGCTGCCATATCAAATAAAGAAGATTGCTGATGCAAACCCACGGATCCCACCTCCTGTATTCGACCACTCTTGGTTCTACTATCTATCTGAAGTAAGTCTTAAGTATATTTCCATTTCATGTGATTGTTCATTGTTTGCAAAAGACAAACTAAGGTTTTTTTTGTTTGTTTATCTTCCCAGTATCTTATGATCCAGCAGACACCATTTGTCAGGAGACAAGTTAGAAAGCTGTTGCTGTTTATCTGTGGCTCTAAGGAAAAGTATCGCCAGCTTCGAGATTTGCACACTCTCGACTCACATGTCCGCAGCATCAAGAAGCTTCTAGAAGAGCAGGGCATCTTCCTTCGTGCCGGCGTGGTCACCGCAACATCTGGTTCTGCGCTGCAGTATGACACACTCATCAGTCTGGTAAGTACCCTTTCAATAGATATATTTTCTCAGCAAGCTACATAGTTGAAGGGTTTAATTTAGCATCTTTGTTTATATAATCCCCATTCTTTTTTGGGGTTTTTTCTTCCTCGTCTTAATTGAGTATCGTTGTTGCCAGTGTAACAAGTAAATGTTTTTTTCTTATTGCAGATGGAACATTTGAAAGCATGTGCTGAGATTGCTACTCAGAGGACAATCAACTGGCAGAAATTTTGCATGAAGGATGACTGTAAGTTGTTTCCAAACATTTCCAAACAAAAGTGTAAACATTTAAAGCCTGTATTCCTAACGCTCTTCCTTTTTTTATTCTTTGTGCTCTCTGCTGTTCAGCTGTGTTGTACTTCCTGCTCCAAGTCAGCTTCCTAGTGGATGAGGGTGTTTCTCCAGTTCTCCTTCAGCTCCTCTCCTGTGCCCTGTGTGGAAGCAAGGTGCTGGCCAGCTCCTCTTCTACCTCTTCATCGGTCTCAGGAGGCAGCTCAGGTAGTGCTGGACAGACGGGAGCTTCTCAGTCCTCTCAGAGCAAATCTTCGAGTAAGAAAAGCAAAAAAGAAGACAAAGAAAAAGACAAAGAGGGTGAGATGTTAAAATATGTTTTCCTTAAACTTCTTCAGCATGTTCATGATATTTTGCATGAAAAAGATGCTTGTCTTCTGACGGTTTTCTTTGTCGAACTGATCACAGGTGACAGTGTGAGCAGCCAAGAAGATCAGCTGTGCATGGCTCTGGTCAGTCAGCTGAACAAGTTCGCAGACAAGGAGACGTTGATTCAGTTCTTGCGTTGTTTCCTGCTCGAGTCCAACTCATCCGCTGTGCGCTGGCAAGCCCACTGCTTGGCACTGCATATCTACAGGTACTGTTGAACCACTTAGACTGATAATGTTTTATCATCACATTCCTATAAGTCTGAACAAATCATTATTTGTAAAATGGTAAAATTACAGCCTGTGTCTTTAACTGTGTTTTTTTTCCTACAGGAACTCCAGCAAATCTCAGCAGGAGCTGCTGCTCGAACTGACTTGGGCCATCTGGCCAGAGCTTCCTGCATATGGCCGCAAAGCTGCCCAGTTTGTTGACTTACTTGGATACTTCTCACTCAAAACTCCTCAAACAGAGAAAAAGGTTTGGTTTATTCCAATGCTTATGCTCTTGTGTAGTTTACCCACCTTTGTCTTGGTATTTTTTTTTATCTCACAGAGTGATTATAAAAAAATTAACATGTTCTTTACAAAATGTTGACAATTTGACTCTATTTAAATTTGTAATTGAAAGTTTAAACTCTCCACAGTGCATTGCTCAAGGTTTTTAACCTAATTTGTTTAGTATTTTTGACACAGAACATTGCAGTCACAGTGATACTGATAGAAAATCTTTTTAATCACATTTCTTTCCTGTTCCAGCTGAAAGAGTATTCCCAGAAAGCTGTGGAGATCTTGAGAGCACAGAACCATATTCTAACAAATCACCCCAACTCCAACATTTACAAGTATGTATTCACAAAATACCTCTTGTACATAAAACAAACTTTTTAACCATCTTCTACATAAAATGACCCATGGTTTTCTCCTGCAGCACTCTTTCTGGTTTGGTGGAGTTTGATGGTTTTTATCTGGAGAGTGACCCCTGCTTAGTGTGCAACAACCCAGAGGTTCCCTTCTCAGTAAGTCAAACTCAACCTTACAGAAATTTACTTTAAAAGCTAAACAAAAGTGTGTCTGGGTAAATTTCAATTTTGGTTTATACATACTTGGAATGTTATGTCTTTTTATTATTAGTTAAGCTTTCTGTATTTGTAATTTATTGTTCAGCAAGTTTGCTTGTAGAACAAATCATAGCACAGTTCTGATTATGTAGACAGAATAAGGTCAAATCTAAACTAATAATCCGTTAGCATAAACAAATGTCAGTCATTTTAAACTTGTTTTTCTTCTCTTTCTCCTCCAGAATATTAAACTGTCGTCAATCAAAGTGGACACTCGTTATACCACCACACAGCAAGTTGTCAAGCTTATTGGCAGCCACACCATCAGCAAAGTCACAGTAAAGATTGGTGACCTGAAACGCACCAAAATGGTCCGCACCATCAATCTCTACTACAACAACAGGACTGTACAGGCCATCGTGGAGCTGAAGAATAAGTATGTTTTACTCAAGTGCTTCTGTCTTTTGCACTGTTGTTCTGTAAATTAAATGTAAAGTTTATATCACATTAGTTTGAAGCTGTTGCATTTACGTGGTCTGTTTTGTGTAGGCCTGCTCGTTGGCACAAAGCCAAGAAGGTTCAGCTTACCCCAGGACAGACTGAGGTGAAAATTGACCTTCCCTTGCCTATTGTCGCATCCAACCTGATGATTGAGTTCTCGGATTTTTATGAGAACTATCAAGCCTCCACTGAGACCCTGCAGTGTCCGCGCTGCAGCGCTTCTGTTCCTGCAAACCCTGGGGTGTGTGGCAACTGCGGGGAGAATGTGTATCAGTGCCACAAGTGCAGGTAAACATTAGGTTCCCTCTTCAGATTTGCCCTGAAAGGTAATTTTAGATATTAAAAACAAGATTTTAACTGATCTTTTCTTTTCTTGCTTCTTTTCAGGTCTATCAACTATGATGAAAAAGACCCCTTCCTGTGCAATGCCTGTGGTTTCTGCAAGTATGCCAGATTTGACTTCATGCTGTATGCCAAACCATGCTGTGCAGTGGATCCAATTGAGAACGAGGAAGACAGGAAAAAGGTGAGAAACTATCCGTAGGAAAAGAGTTCTGTAAAGAAATAGTCAAAAATTCACTGTCCATTTGGAAAGTTATCCAGAAAATTGTGGCATTTTTTTTGTTTCTCTGCTTTTTTTTTCTTTTTTAAAATTTTTTCTTAATCTTGAATGTATTTGTTTTTCAGGCTGTAACTAACATCAACACTCTGTTGGACAAAGCTGACCGGGTCTACCACCAGCTGATGGGACACAGACCCCAGTTAGAGAGTCTCTTGTCTAAAGTCAACGAGGCAGCACCAGAGAAACCGCAGGTCAGTCACAAGAGACACCTGAACAATACTCTGAAAATAAAACTAAATGTTGAATGAATTTTAGATGCATGAATGTTTATAAAACAATTTCTTTGAGCATGCTTGCAAAGTGTGAAATGTATGTTGTATTTTACATATTTTCCTTTGATTTCTACTCACTTGCATACATCATACGAAGGGTGTTTTCAAACGTAGTCTTAAGTATGTTTCAGTCTTGAATTATACATTTTTGTGTGAGTGTATTCTCTCCTTTGTTGCTTCCAGGATGATACTGGAGCAGGTGCAGGACTCGGCACATCTACTGCTAATGTGAACAGATACATTCAGCAGCTGGCTCAGGAGTACAGTGGAGACTGCAAGACATCATTTGATGAGCTCTCTAAGATAATACAGGTCAAAGAGGGAAAAAGTTCTTAGGAGTAGGAAGCACTAGATGTTTTCATACCATATTTAATGATGTCTTTAACTTTTTGTTTACAGAAAGTGCTTGCATCTCGTAAGGAGCTTTTGGAGTATGATCTGCAGCAGAGAGAGGCTGCCACGAAGTCCTCCCGGAGCAGCAGCAGCCACCAGCCCACCTTTACTGCCAGTCAGTACCGGGCTCTGTCTGTGCTCGGCTGTGGCCACACTTCATCAACCAAGTGTTACGGGTGTGCCTCAGCTGTCACGGGCCACTGCATCACACTGCTGCGTGCACTGGCCACCAACCCAGCTCTCCGGCAGATCCTCGTCCTCCAGGGTCTTATTCGAGAGTTGTTTGAGTATAACTTACGACGAGGTACAGCAGCCATGAGAGAAGAAGTGCGGCAGCTGATCTGTCTCCTCACCAGGTGTGACTCACATATCCTGTCGTATTTAAGTACAATAATAGTTGTTTTTGTTTTTTTTGCTTTTTTTGTTTTGTTGCCAATATAATCCATTGAGATAACAGACAAATTGTGTCAACCTTTCATATATTTCTGCTTCAGAGATCATCCAGAAGCCACCCAGCAAATGAACGACCTCATCATTGCCAAGGTGTCTGCTGCCCTCAAAGGTCACTGGGCTAATCCTGACTTGGTATGTTGTCCGACATATTCTGTTGAAAGCTGAACTAAATTGTTAAACAGCAAATTTATTGGATTGAGTTGTTTTTAAATTTACTGTAGTTCTGCTTTAATATGAACATATTTCTCCTTTTCCCCCACCAGGTTAGTAATTTGCAGTATGAAATGTTGCTGCTGACAGACTCCATTTCCAAAGAGGGAGGATGCTGGGAGTTGAGGTTGCGTTGTGGTAAGCTCACGTTCCTTCTATATTTTTCAAGATATCATCTTTTTATTTGTTTTTCCTGATCATCTGTAAGTGTGAACGTAAAGTAACTTATGATATAGTCTGTGTAACTTTTATTATTCTGTGTATTACTGCAGTAGTTGCCTACAACAACAGTACAAAGTACAGCTACAGTACTTCTGCACATTAAGGTTGCTTTTGGTTACTTGAGAACATTTCAGAAGAGGATTTATTTTCTCTTAATATCTTGTCAATAAAATAGCTTGAAGTGCTGTGCACATTGGTCATTACTGGTACGGGACAAGAAATGGGTTTTAGTTACTTTTTGATTGATTTAGTTCAGTTTAAAACTCACGTGTTGTCTGTTTGTGTGTGTGTGTTTGTAGCTCTCAGTCTGTTCCTCATGTCAGTGAATATAAAAACACCTGTTGTCGTTGAGAACATCACTCTGATGTGCCTGAGAATCCTCCAAAAGCTGATAAAGCCCCCTGCACCAACTAGCAAGAAAAACAAGGTAATTATTACATAAGTGTAGTTTGTCTGTTTCTGGGTTGTTTTCATGTTTTTGAGACCTTTAGGTAGAACGTATTTGACAAAAAATGCAACTCAACTGTACCCTGTTAGCAGAGCAGGCGATTACAGACGAGTCCAAACAAATGTTGGATGCCCTCATTAATTCCGACACTAAAAAAATCATAATTTTTTTTTTTTCTCATTTCTCTTGCAATAGACGTTTTAAGACCAAAACACAGTGAAATCAGTCATAAATGTTTATAACTGCCAAGATATCAAAATCTGCAAGAAGTCTTCCAGTCTTATTAATATTGGCAAAATTTTGTTCATCCATATTGGTGCTTTTAACATGTTCTTATCCTGGTATTATATTGAAGCATTTGCTGATTATGTGAAACCCGTTAACAAAGCAAGTCGTTTTGTTCCATGTTTGCCAGTTGTATTTAGGTCTTCTCTTCTTACACAGTGTGTGTTTGCTTGTGTTTAAAGGATGCTGCAATTGAGTCCCTGACCACAGTCAAACCGTACAGTAACGAAATTCATGCCCAGGCTCAACTTTGGCTAAAGAAAGATCCTAAAGCATCTTATGACGCTTGGAAGAAGTGTCTCCCAGCTAGATGTGAGTACAACAAGGTCTGGCAAAATGTTAGTACATCAGTCACACGATTATTCTTTATAACCTTTTTTTCTGTTTGGTTTATTTTCTTTACCACAGGCCAGGAAACTGTGTCGAAGCCTCAGGGGAAAGCTGAGTTGCGGAAGCAGTATCTGCTGGAGAAGTATGTGTGGAAGTGGAAGCAGTTCATGAGGTCCAGGAAAGGTGAAGGTCTTTTCCCTCGCCTGCTCAAGCTGAGCCACAACAACTGGCTTCGGCAGGTAATGAAACATTTACACATGACTGTTAAGCTATGCTTTGTGCATAAGTGCACAACGCTGAGAAACTGAATTCTTTGTCGCAGGTTTTGTTCACTCCTGCCACCCAGGCCGCAAGACAGGCAGCTTGCACTATTGTGGAGGCTCTTACCACAATCCCCAGCCGCAAGCAACAGGTCCTGGACCTGCTCACCAGGTTTGAGTCTCCAATATAGAACTTGCTCTGACAAACAACTACCACATGTATTACAGATGTACAATACTTAAAAGGATAATAGACTTCTCTTCTTTTTTATTACAAAAAACAATTGAATCAAATAAACATGGCCAACATATTGACTAACAGTACGATCATTTGTGCTCATTAATTTATGCAAATTTAAAAAGGATCTGCCTATAAAAATGTCTTGTTCTAAAACTTAGTATTTAAATACTTCTGTCAGCCTGAAAAAATAGGTGTTACTGTGGCTTCATTTAGAAAGATACTGTAGAAGGTTTAATAAATTATTTTTTAAAAAGTTGTCATTATAACCATTAACATTGTTTGTCTGTCAGTTACCTTGATGAGCTGAGTGTTGCTGGAGAGTGTGCGGTGGAATATCTGGGCCTGTATCAAAAACTGATCAAACCAACACACTGGAAGGTTTATCTGGCTGCCCGCGGGGTTCTGCCCTACATCGGTAACCTGATCACCAAGGTAATGCGCAAGAAAAATATAAAAGAATAAAAGTTTGAGACAATTTTTCATGGAATACAATGTTGGTCATTCATATAAATTAACGTCAACTTAGGATGAAATAATACGAGTGACAATTTCTGCATTAATTATGATGTCACAGTTTGTTGTTTATTACATTTTTATTGTTGTTGAATATATTGCAAACATTTTGGTCAGTGTGTAATAATGGTCTCTTTGTATTTGTTATTAATTTTCTGATTTTATGTTTTCTGATCAGGAAATAGCCAACCTCCTTGCTCTAGAGGAGGCTACACTGAGCACAGACCTACAGCAAGGCTACGCCCTCAAGAGCTTGACTGGTTTGTTACCTTCTTTTTTCCTTTTAATTAATTCTAAAATTAAGCATGGCTGAGAAGAGCAGGTTTTAAATGAGACTTTTTTTCATTATAACAGGATAAATTATACAGGTTAATTTTATCCAGTAATTAACTTTTCAAGGAATTCTTCTGTGAAGGCTGTAAGACTGATTTTGTGTGTTCTGTAGGATTGCTGTCTTCTTTTGTGGAGGTGGAGTCTATTAAGCGCCATTTCAAGAGTAGGTTGGTCGGCACAGTCCTTAACGGTTATCTGTGTCTGAGGAAGCTGGTGGTGCAGCGCACCAAGCTGATCGATGAGACTCAGGACATGCTCCTCGAGATGCTGGAGGACATGACAACAGGTCTGCATGACACGCAATCAGCAGACATTCAATTTAATTCTGTCACTTTAGAATTTTTAGATATATTTATTTTATATATATTTTTAGATAAACTGTTGTGAATTATTTGTGGTTTGGTAAAAATGTACTTTAGCTTTTTACAAAGACTTGATGATCCTGTTCATATGCAAAATGAAGATTGTGAGTGTGCTAAATATCAGAAAATGTATTTTTTTTGTACAGGCACAGAGTCTGAAACCAAAGCATTCATGGCGGTTTGCATAGAGACTGCGAAGCGGTACAACCTGGATGATTACCGAACACCCGTGTTCATCTTTGAGAGACTGTGCAGCATCATTTACCCGGTAAGTTGCGATTTTTATTTTAAAAAAGTAAAAAGATCTTTAATAATAATCATTTTCAAACAAAGAAAAAATAGAATTACCCTCTCTAAGGCTTCTAAATGTTGCATTTTTGTTTGTTTTGAATACTCTTCTGACAGCGTTTCTGGTAGATTTTCTTGAGAAAGGTTTTTCACAATAAAGCTTTAATTTGAATTGTTTATTTAATTCTCTGTGTAGGAGGAGAATGAGGTGACGGAGTTCTTTGTGACTCTGGAAAAAGATCCCCAGCAGGAGGACTTCCTGCAGGGCCGGATGCCAGGAAACCCCTACAGCAGCAACGAGCCGGGCATCGGCCCTTTAATGAGAGACATCAAGAACAAGATCTGTCAGGACTGTGACCTGGTGGCTCTTCTAGAAGATGATAGTGGCATGGAGGTAAAATGGTTTTCTACCTGATGTGCTTAGTTTAGAGTTTTTTTTTTAACTTAGTCTTATATTTCTTAGGAACTTCTAAAATCATTTTATAAGATATTTATCAGATTTCCTGCTGTTTTTCTCAGCTGCTGGTAAACAACAAAATCATCAGTTTAGAGCTGTCTGTGGCTGAGGTCTACAAGAAGGTCTGGTGCCCAACAAATGAGGTTAGTCTGTCAGTAAATTATAAACTTTTTGGAACTGTGCAGCTTCTCGTGAGGTGCTTGTTATATTAAAGACATAGTCCAGTAAAACAGGCCTGATGGCTTTTTTTTTCCTCTACAGGGTGAGCCGATGAGAATCATATATCGAATGAGAGGTCTACTTGGAGATGCCACTGAGGAGTTCATAGAGTCACTGGACTCGACCACAGGTTAGATTTCAAGTTGTTTTAGTCATTGCTTGTCAAGAATAGAATAGTCTTTTTGTGGTTTGCTCCAGTTGTATTATATTTTTTTATTATCACATTGGAATTCATAAACGAGGTGAAAGCGCGAATATTTTTCGCAACTAATGGGGAATAATGTGCCTCGCTTGACTGCAGATGAAGAAGAAGACGATGAAGAAGTGTACAAGATGGCGGGGGTCATGGCACAGTGTGGAGGACTGGAGTGTATGCTCAACCGGCTGTCTGGAATCAAAGATTTCAAACAAGGACGACATCTGCTCACCGTAAGCCACATCTGTTTTCCTACAATAAGAAAATCAAGCTTTAAACTAAGAATTGTGCATTTGACCGAGGGAAAGGCTGCATTGTTTAAATCACATGTTATAATAAGGGTAAGTTATAACACATTGACCATATTTTTTGTTGTTGTTTAGGTTTTGCTGAAGCTGTTTAGTTACTGTGTAAAGGTCAAGATCAATAGGCAACAACTAGTGAGGCCTGAGATGAACACACTCAATGTCATGCTGGGGACTCTGAACCTGGTAAGTGTTTTCAGTGAATACCATAATGTTGTGATGGTAAAAAGTCAGACAAGAGAATCTTAATTTAAGTGTCTTAATGTTGTCATTCTTTCCAGGCTTTAGTGGCAGAACAGGAGAGCAAGGACAGTGGTGGAGCCTCTATAGCAGAACAGGTCCTGAGCATCATGGAGATCATCCTGGATGAAGCTAATGCTGAGATTTCAGAGGACAAGGTGAAAACTGTGAACTGGATTCTCCACTTGAGAACAGCCTTTTTACAATCCAATTACAAACAAGGAGTTTAAAATTGTTTGGTCTAAAGTGTGAGGTTGTTTTTTTTTCTGTTGCAGGGTAATCTTCTGCTCACAGGAGACAAAGATCAGCTTGTGATGTTGTTAGATCAGATCAACACGCCGTTTGTACGCTCAAACCCCAGCGTGCTGCAGGGTCTGTTGCGCATCGTTCCATACTTGTCCTTTGGTGAACTGGAGAAGATGAAGATTTTGGTGGAACGCTTTAAACCGTGCTGCAACTTCGACAAGTAAGTGTCAGCCTCCTCTCATTTAAATATGATGTTTTTTTTAAGGATATATTGTTTAAGCCTCTAATTTCTAAAAGTTTGATTCAAAAAAAAGTTAAAAAACAAAAACAACTGGACTTCTATTCTGTAGCTGAAGACGTCAGCTACAGAATAGAAGTCCAGTTGTTTTTGTTTTTTAACTTTTTTTTGAATTTACCATGGCCTGGATGACTGAGAATCTACACCAGCATAAAAGTTTGATCATCAAATCTGGCAAACTACACTTCTGTAGTGTTTGGGTGTTCATTTTTGTTTTGTTTTTTGTTCTCTAAGGTACGATGAGGAGCACAGTGCAGATGACAAAGTGTTTTTGGACTGCTTCTGTAAAATTGCTGCTGGAATCAAAAATAATAGCAACGGCCATCAGCTGAAAGATCTCATTCTCCAGAAAGGAATCACACAGAGTGCACTGGACTACATGAAGAAACATATCCCCAATGCAAAAAAGTAGGTCACCCTCTGCTTTAAAGTGCCTGAAGATGATCTCTTTAAAGCTCTGATTGGATTAAATACAGTTTCTCGATATTTAAAGCCTTTCTTCTTTATCTGAACTCTTCTCAGTTTGGATGCAGATGTCTGGAAGAAGTTCTTGTCTAGACCAGCTTTACCATTCATTCTTAGATTACTCCGTGGTTTGGCTACCCAGCATCCACCCACACAGGTACAGAATATCTTGGCTCTGCATAAAGCATATGTCCAGCACAGACACAAGCAATTATTTTACAAACAAATCAATGAATCAAACCTTATCGGACATCGTCTTTATTGCCCAGGTGCTCATAGGCACAGATTCAATAACCAACTTGCACAAGCTGGAGCAGGTTTCCAGTGATGAAGGCATTGGGACTCTGGCGGAGAACCTTCTGGAGGCACTAAGGGAGCACAGAGACGTCAACTTGAAGATTGAAGCAGCTCGCAGGGAAACCAGAGCTGAGAAGAAGCGGATGGCCATGGCCATGAGACAGAAGGCCCTGGGAACTCTGGGCATGACGGTACTCTTTCATTTCTTTAAACTGTTTTTATAATCTTTTTTTTCTTTTAATGTTGGTAATTGTTGTGACTTTGTTTAACAGCAGTTTTACATAAGCTTGTGTTAGAGTTTTATTCATTTATTTATTTGCGTGTTTTATGTATTTGCCTTTCAGACAAATGAAAAAGGTCAAGTGGTTACAAAGACTTCACTTTTGAAGCAAATGGAGGAGCTGATAGAGGAGCCGGGTTTGACCTGCTGTATCTGCAGAGAAGGTTACAAGTTCCAGGTAACACATCATGTCTGAAGTTTATATATCAAACACATCACATTTATAGATCTCTAGTTAGAAATGAGTTAAAATGTATGTCCAAAATATTCACTTGGATGTCAGATACTCAGAAACCTTTTGAGAAAATTACTTGGCACACTTCATGTTATTTTGAAATTAACATTTCCCTCTCTTTTTTTTTTATTTCTAGCCAACCAAAGTCCTGGGCATTTACACTTTCACAAAGCGTGTGGTCTTGGAGGAATTTGAAAACAAACCTCGCAAGCAGCAAGGCTACAGCACGGTGTCGCACTTCAATATAGTCCACTACGACTGCCACCTGGCAGCTGTCAGGTCACTTTTATCACCATCATTCACTCTCATGCTGATAGTACGCTTTGGTTTTCGGCAGCCTTGCGTTTTTCTTTGTAGCAAGAACAATTTTTTCCCTTTTTTCCTTTCATCAGGCTGGCTCGTGGGAGAGAGGAGTGGGAAAGTGCTGCTCTTCAGAACGCCAACACCAAGTGCAATGGACTGCTTCCTGTGTGGGGCCCACATGTGCCAGAATCAGCCTTTGCTACATGCTTAGCAAGGTAACCGCATGTTTTTAGGACACATTTACAGAGCAACGCTTTCTCTCTTTGAGTCCCAAAATTAATCATTCTGTATTGTTTCGCTGTCACACAGGCACAACACATATCTTCAGGAGTGCACAGGCCAGCGGGAGCCCACCTACCAACTCAACATCCACGACACCAAACTGCTGTTCCTTCGCTTTGCTACCGAACAGTCATTCAGTGTAGACTCAGGAGGCGGGGGCCGCGAGAGCAACATCCACCTCATTCCCTACATCATCCACACAGTGCTCTACGTACTCAACACGTACGAGGCTTGTCTTTGTTTTTGTGTGTGTTTTAATATAGATATGTGTTTAAAATGATCTCTAACCCCAGGAATAGGAAACATAAAGTCATTATTAATGCTGACATGGATGAAACTTTTACCATAAATCTTCTCGCCCATTTTCAACACACATAATCTGTCCCTGCAGTACACGAGCTACGTCACGAGAAGAGAAGAACCTGCAGAGTTTCCAGGAGCAGCCTTGTGAGAAATGGGTGGAAAGCTCCTATGAGGTTGAAGGACCACATTATTTCACCATCTTGGCCATGCATATTATGCCGCCGGAGCGGTGGAGGAGTTCACGTTTGTACTTCCTACGAAGACTCCTGGTCGCTGCCCATTCTCGCAAGATCTCTGCAGTCTCCACGAACAAGTAAGCTAGAAATGGGCCACATCAAACTGTCTTGTTCCATTGGTGCAATTTGGGAGCCAGTATTACTGCTGGTATTTTTATTGTATCTTAAACTTTGTGACAGCATTTATAACTAAGATGTGCTCAGAGAAAATCTTAGTTTAGAAAACAATTCTTAAATCTGACCTTAAGCAACAAGGATTATAATAATAAAAACATCTCACAGAAGATTTATTCTTACTTTGGGTGTAATCAAAAGACCCATCATGTTCGGTTGAAGGTAAATCTGATAAATAGGTCCTAAAACCATTAAGGATTTTATAAAACTACTAAAAGAACCTTAGACTCAGCAGCTAATGCAGAAAGTGAAAATTAGTGTGATGTGAGCTGATTATAGTGGTCATTGTTTTGTGTGCTGCATTTAGGACAGGTTATTTTTTTTCTCAACATAGTTTATGACAAAACACAAACATGTTTTTATTGTCTTCCTTGTCAGACTCACAGATAAAACGCCAAAGGAATATGCCGTTTATCGCTCACCGCTTCTCTTCTGGGGCCTGGTGGATCTTGTCTATGACATGTTCAGGGTAAATATCCTACAGCTTAGAAAAAAAGTCTCAGACCTGCATTGATCACAGTGTTTAGGATTTAGTTACTGGCTACAACTGTTTGTGTTGACTTTTTGTTTACAGAAAGTACCCACCAGCAACACAGAAGGGGGCTGGTCCTTCTCCCTGGCAGAATATGTCCGTCACAACGACATGCCCATCTACGAGGCCTCAGAGCGCGTGCTCAGGGCCTTCCAGGATGAACTCATGCCAGCCGAGTCCATGTCAGAGTTCTTTGACGTTGTAGGTCAGTATACACGCACACCTGATTCATCTGAGTACTCCTCAAGCTTGGGACAGATTAATATCCTTGAAATGGGACAGATTCCCAAAGATCATTAAGTTAGACCCGATTCTCTATTATAGCAAGAACACTTTCTGGTTATTGTTTCTCAGTTTTAAATACAGAACTTTTTTTTGTTTCTTTTCCTCTCCAGGTCTCCTTTCTGAAATACCAGACCCGGACCTCTTCATGCAGGATTTGTTGAACTCTTTGCCCTGATCCAACATCAAATCACGCCCCTCAGACGCACCGACTTCATAAAAACGTGCTGTTTACACACTGAGACACACACAATTAGCAAACACCATGCCTCCTATTCAGCTACCACCCCCATATGCCATCTCAAATGAAACTATGTGTAGTCTACAAAAAAGTAATAATTAAAATAAAGCTCATTCACTTTTGGCACCATCTCTGTAACACAATGTCACAAGGCTGTCTTTGGCTGAAGAGGACGCTGAAGCATAATTTACGTTTTCGCCCCACTGATTCAAACTGCTTCAGTCTGATTTAAAGATCTGATTTGTTTTTATGAGGAAGAAAAAAAAATAGGAACCAACTGACCATTTAAGACATTTTGTGTTTTCCACTTTACCGTCAAGAAAATTGAGTCTTGACTGTTTTTTTATGGCAAGCTAACAGAATTAACATCTTCATGTTCAGATGTCGATGATTTGGTTGATATTTGGTTGGAGTAACTCCTAAATTCTGTTTTGGGATGATTCTTTTTTTTTTTTTGGTGTTGTTGTTGGGTTTTTTTTGTTGTTTCAAATCNCCCCCCCAATATTAGGGTGCAATGTTAAGGTAACTAAAATGTTGTTTTTTTTGTTTTGTTTTTTTTGATTTGACCCACATCATAGTAGGAGTGGCATTTGATTTGATCTTATTTTCCCCTTTTGTTTGTTTGCTTTAAGTTTGTTTTTGGTCAGGGATTTTGAGAACAGCCGAAGTTTCCACTGTCACGCGGTTGCAAAGCTCCCGCCGTTTTTTTCTCCTCTGGGTTCTTGATCTAAACGTTGGTTCTAACTGGAATTTGATTGACATACAGGGAAAGAATAAAATGTGTCTTAGGTTTGTTTCATCAACCTCAGAAGCAGATAGGGGATAATAAAAAAAAAGAAAGAACAAGTTTGGCTTTTTGTTTTTCCTCCATAAAGCTATGCCTTTGAAGTGAACTTATGAAAGATTCCATCTGTTACAATGAAATATCAGACATGTCTAAATGAATAAAAACAAACTTGCATTATATCCGTAAACCCTTTGCTCTTTGACTAATGATTTTATTCATTTTAGTTCCTTCTCACTGTTTTTGTTTGTCTTTGCACTCTGTTCACTTTAGATTTACTCCAGAGCTGCCCGACGACACGCTCGTGTCCATTCCCAGAATAATTTATGGAAAGCAGCAAAGTTTCCCCCTCAGTAATTGATCAACACTTGCAGATGACAGAAAGCTGCCCTGTTTGCTTCAGAGCTCCGTTCGTGGTGAATTTCCCCCCCAGTTTATTATTGATTTGCTCACTTCTGCTGCTACGATGTTCACCTGTCGCTGAATGTCTGCTTTTTGAACTTGCGTATGAAGAATAAAGCTGTAATAATTTCAGTCTGATTGAGGGTAACCTTTTTTTTTTGTTGTTTTTCGTTTGCACATTTAGAGAAGGATCAGCAGGTGACTGCGTTCATGTCACTGTTGGTATATTCTTTAAAAAAATTAAATACAAATGGTTTTAAAATCAGTTTTATGAGTGAATTGTGGATTTAAAATATTCATCAAGGCAAGAATTGCTGCAAGTTTTATTCTTTGATGGATTATCTCTACCATTTTGTATAACAGAGTGAAAGGGCAAAACCAGATAAGATGCGGTACATTAAATTTGGCTAATTTAGGGTTTATAGTTGCTACACCTTTGTGTTTTCTGCAATTCCTCACAATAAGCAAAAGTAATAACTGAAGATCCTTTTTAAATGGTGTCTTAGCACATGTCTGAAGATCATAAAGAGTAGCTTAAGTTTTTATTTTTGTTTTAATGTCTCCAACCAGCAGTGCTTTCCTCCCTCACCCCTAACTGAAGTGCCCTTCCTGCTTTTCCAACACCAAACAGCAGTTCAGTGAAGGCGGTCGGTGCTTTATGGAGTTGTTTAAAAGGTGACACTAATCGATATTTGCAAAAACAAACCTTTCCTTGTTTTTACTGTCATCATTTTCACCCTTTTTAGTTGCAGCACACTTGGAGATAACATCTCAAAATAAAACTCACTTATGGATTTATGATGATTTGGACCCAAAGCTTCCTTCGTCGTGGTTTTCTTTAAGTTACTGCCACTAGAGGGCGATATACACCAAGATTCTTGAGCACTTTGTTGTCGAGCTGAACATGATCATAACTTTGCTGCTCATAATAATCCCAAACCTTTGTTATAGAATAATCTGTACAAACATAAAGTAAGAAAATCCTTTATTAAAATTGCACATGAATGCATATTTTGTACCTTTGGGATTTTCAGCAATACATTAGGATCACTTACAATGTCTTAAAACATTTACTAAAAGTATGCATTGGCATAAACATTAACCTTTTATATAAAGGAATATGACTCAGTTTAATAAAACCAATTGTAAGAAGGGTTAAATCTTAAAATTGATACCTATAATCTAATGAACATTTTCTAGTATTCACTTCTGTTGAGGCAAAT
This sequence comes from Kryptolebias marmoratus, assembly GCF_001649575.2. Lineage (NCBI taxonomy): Eukaryota > Metazoa > Chordata > Actinopteri > Cyprinodontiformes > Rivulidae > Kryptolebias > Kryptolebias marmoratus. The sequence continues at coordinate 21,709,888 of NC_051437.1, forward strand.
ACACTTAATTATTTTTCTCCATGTAAAAACAATTTGTGTATTAAGCATCTTCAAGTTGTCTCACAAGTTGGAGCATCAGCTGTGGTGAGTATTTCTGGTCCCACATGTTTCATCTTTGTTCTTATTGTTTATCCGCTCATCACTGGCAGCAGGGCGGAGCCACATCCTCAGCAGGCGAGCGGAGCAGTCTCAGAGCATCTCTGGAGGATTTGGTGTAACCGTTGTGGAAAACGAAGGTCTTCCTCACCGTGAAGAGGGACACCGTCTTGTCCCACATGTCTGAGCCGCTCATCCCAGTGCTGAGCTGGCTCTCCAGAGAGGAGCAGAGTCTCTGTGCTTTGTCTGTGCACTTCCTCTCCAACATCTTACACATGCTGAGGAAAAAGACATGAAACCAGATTTAAAACTAGAAAAAATAGCATTTTCTGCAAATAAATGTAATGTGAACGCTGAACTACTTTGATGGAATTTGTTGAAGAAGCTAATTAAAACAAGCAGAAGTTAAAGAAGCAGAACAAAAACTTAACTGAGCAGAACAATAAAAAGCTGAAACAAGAACAGTAGCTAAAAGCTAAAATTAGTACAATATGTAGCTAAAAGCTTAAAGGAGGCAAAACAGAGCAGGTATGTTTAACAGTTCATCTTTTGCATAAAGGTGAGCTGTTATTTCTGATTTTGTTATGCTATAATATTTAGTTTTTTCTGTGACAACTTCTTTTCCTGCTGAGATAAAGTATTCATTCAGACGAATGCTGCTGTAGATTTAAGTGAACATTTTGAAATCATTTGAAGAGATCTCAATGTGTTTCTAAGAAGGAAATTTTTGTAAATAAAGCTAAGTGAATTTAAAAATTTATAAAAGTCAAAGCTCACTGTTCCCGATTGGGCTGTTTTGAAATATGAATGATTAAAATAGCAAATAATGTACAGAAGAAACTAAACAGGAAAACGATGCGAATGTTGACTCAGAGTTGGTTCTCAATTCAAAGTACTCAAAACTAAGGGCTTGATAGTGTAGTAAAGGTAAACAATGCAATATGTTTTTAAGAGCTCATAAATGAGCTGGGAATCACAAAATCATGACAAAAAATTATTTTTCTTTCTTTTGATGTCATGCTTCAAAGCCAGGGGGGCCATATTTAATTCAAACTGCTGAAAGAATCATGATGCTAAACCACAACCTAAAACTTTCCTGACGCCAGACTAAAATAAATTTAACGGCTCCTGAGGATTTAAACTTACGTTGTGCGCTGATTCCTCATGATGAACGCTCAGTCAGATGGCATCCATGTAATTCAGGTTTGTGTGGGGTACAAGAGGGAGTTGAGGTTCTGATTTTTACCCTCCAGAACCTCCTTCGCTTAAATACCTATGCCAACTTTCTCGTTGACTTGATGGTATGTCGGTTCTCACAGTGTTTGGCCAATCACAAAGGAGTGTTATGACAATAGAATGTGAATAAATTAGTTGAATTCATGGGGTATAATGGACCCCAGTCCAAACAAACAGGTGGGAGGGGCCCTTCGCCGTCCCTCTTGTTGCTCAGATGATGGTTCCCAATGAAGGAGATGTCCTTGCTGTCGTATCAATAGTGAGTGATATGTGGTGGGAACATGGAGGAAAAAACATCTGCCTGATAAACTTTTTACTACAAGTGCAACAAGGGGAAAGACATGTTAAGTAAATAAAAGGAGGCTTGTTGTTTCTGATATTTAGTTGAAACGTGATAATGAAATGAAATGGTCATCAAGCTTAACATTCATCAGGATTCATCAGGTTTTTGTGCTCGTAGTGCTTATTTTGTTGTATCTTTATTGTGTAATTTTATCCCCTAAATTATTGACCCTGAATTCACTTTTCACTGATTGATTCCACTTTCTCCAAAACAAAAACAACAACTTCTGAATGTTTCCTTTACATATTTTAAAAAGCATCTCTATCAAACCAATCTGAAGGTTTCCCACCTTTCTCTCTCACACACTCTCTCACTCACACACACACACTTTCTATTCTTTTCATTTAACTTTCCGTCTCTATTTCAGCCTCTCCAATTCTCACGGTGTGAGCGTCTCCCATGCTCCACTGGTCGACAAAAGCGCACAATCCATCCAGATGGTGTGCCTGGAAGCCTTGTTGACAACCCTGCCTTCTTGGGTGTGTGTGTGTGTGTTTTGAGAAGGAGGAGGAGGAGGAGGAGGAGGAGGGGGGGTTGGTCACTCAGTCTTTGTTCAGCAGGGCACACTTCCTTTGTGCAGGCTGCCTTGGAGTCATTAACACTGAAGTGTGGGAAGCCTGGGACCGCAGCAGCTCCCACGTTCCGCACAGGCAGGAAGGGAGCGTGTGACCGAGACGTGGCCAGCGGCAGGCAGCTCGGCCAGCTGTGTGTGTGTGTGGTGAGGAAAGTGAATGAGTCAACATCAGAGTTTATCTGACAGGGCAGCATGTGCTTAAAGTGTGAACCCAAAATCTGAATAGCACACTCATCATGAAAACATTGAATCAGCTGAAGACTTTTTCAGATATTTATCTAATAAGAAACCACAGGTGTGAAACTGATGGGGAACCAAACAGCTAAAGTTAAAATAATATTTTCTGAAAGATCTTTAGAAAGTCTAAGGAACTAATAATTAAGACCACTTTAGGAGATCATGAGAAAGTCTGTCTTTTTTACAAGCACAATATTAAAAAGTTAAGGGCTCATTTAGCCACAATGCTGTATGTATTTTAATTATATTTTCCTTCTGACTTTATCAATGTTGACAGTTGAGTGTCACCTTTTTTGGATTGTAAAATGTTGCACACGCTGGCACTGTTATCTAAAACAGATTCTGGTTTGGGAAGAAGATTCAGAGTTTTACCAAAAACAACCTGGAATCTATTTGTTCTGTGCAGCCTATTTAACCTTGATAACCTGTTCAAATGTTTGTAATATAATAAAATGCAGCTCTCAGATCAAAAATATTTGATCTGAGGTACATATCTGGACAAATGTTAAACATTTTCAGTAGTAAAAGTACTTAAATAAGTTTACATAACCTAGTTTCTTGTGAATATGTACACATGTGATCAGATTTATTATTTGATTACAACTACAGAAGAATGTACTTACAATTATTTTCTTAGGGACAAATTGAGGTGTTGAAGTAAACTTCTTCTGCTCAATAAAAATTTAGCAAAATGTCTAATTTTAATGTAGGTGTTGAAGTGCTTCTAGTGAAAGTAAACAGGTTACTTGTTGTTCTATTTCTGATTGAAAAGAAAGGTTTGATTGAGCTCTTTCAAATATCTTTTTGTTTTTGAGCATTAAAATAAAGCTCGATAGTCTGCACACGTTCATTTCCTAATCAATCAGGTTTGACTTAAGTTCCGAAACTTGCAGACAAACTCCATTTTCCCTCCATTTTTGAGGCAACTCAACTGTTGCGCAGCAGCACGCGGGAAGTCTGCCGCTTCAAACAGGTGGAAGTGGCTGCATGTTGGTCTTTTCTCTGCGCCTGGCCCCTCTCTAACACCCACGTGTGCCTGGTGGCCGAGGCACTTTGTCTTCAATTACGTGGCAGTGGAGACATGAGACAGCGGCATGCTTCCCTCTGGGGTCACCACTTTCCCATATCAACACAAGCGCTGGGTCATTCTTACAGCTTCAGTCCCCCCATCCCTCGCACACCCCTCCACCCCAGGCTCTTTCTCTTGTGGTCTATTTCTCCACCTGCTCCCCAGAGGCACACTCATTGTCCCCACGGCTATAAACACTTCATTGAGCATGTGGCAGCCCTGCGTTCCCCACAGCCCTTCCCAGCGCTCTCATTGGCCCAGAGACTGTGAGAAACTCCAACAAGCCTAAGACTCACACATTCATATGGAGATTTGGGTGTATAAATACACGACAGGAGCAGCAGAGACAGCAGCTCAGACTCGACTGGCTCTTCAAACCGAGCAGAGAAGCTCCCACTCTGCAGCGATGGCACCCACCATTGTTGGACAAGCAAACAAGGACCACCTGACTCCAGCTCATAAGGTAAACCTCTGTTCCACAAAGTCATGTTCTTCTCTTGAGATGCATTGAAGTGGATTCAAAGTTAGATCAAGTTTTATTAACAGTTTTTATTTGTGTTCTCTTCAGCTGAGAAAGCCGATGGTTGAGAAGTTACGCAGAGACCGCATCAACACCAGCATCGAGCAGCTGAAATCCCTCCTGGGACCCGAGTTCCTCAGACAGCAGCCGGACTCCAAGCAGGAGAAGGCAGACATCCTGGAGATGGCTGTGTCCTATCTGAGATGTTGGCAGCAGCAGAAGCAGCAGATCATCCTGTCTTCTGGCCTCATGACAGCCAGTGATGGGTACTCTCACTGCATCCAGGAGGCCGTCAGCTTCCTGTCCCGCTCCGAGGTCCAGTCTCAGGCCCACAGGCTGCTCCTCAACCACTTCCAGGGTCTGCAGGCATCCAGCAGGACCTGTCTCAGTCCCTGCAACCTGTCTCCTCCCGGCTCACCCCTCCATCGGGTCAGCTCCAGTAAGGGTTCGAGACCGAGCAGCAGCGCTCTGTGGAGGCCCTGGTAGGATGAAGGCTGAGCAACCTTCACCCAGAGAGAACTACGTCTGTGAACGTCACGGACAGAAAGTCAAAGACTCGCTTAAGTCTGTTCCCTTTTACTCCGACATGATTGTCGAACTGTGTAGCAGAATTCCTGAGGAAGGACTGAAAATATTCAGGTTTTACTGAAAACTTACACCATGTGTATGAATGTTTCACACATTTTTCTTTTTTATAGTCACTTTGTGATTTAAACTTCTCCTGTGGGGAAAACAATTATTTACTTTTTATTTTCTGTGCAAAGATCACTTAATGATATTAACCTCATTGGTTTTAAACAGTTTAAGTATCTAAGACACTGAACAATGTGTTTTCTTCTTATCTTTGATACTGGGTATCACTGACTGATATGTTTAATCATCTTATTATTGATGAATCAAAAAGAAGTCATGAAAAGGATCCTGTGGATCCACCTTCACTGTGAATCCTCTTAGGATTATTCCAATTGTTTATAATGACTATTTGTAACCAATAATTGGTTTATTTTTGGATGAGTGTTACTGAATTTCTAGTTTCCTGTACATTTGTGATGTTCACAACAGATGTTTTTCATCTCCCAGTGAATGCCTTTCATAAAGGCCTTTTATACTGCCGTCAGTCTTTTTACTAAAAAGAATCTCCATGTTGCTTCTTTGAGAAGTTTGCATTTAAAAATGTGACAATAAAAAAATTAATGAACTTCTTGGGAAGTTTTGCAAGTGGAAATGATGACAGTGTTCTTGTTTTTGTTAATTATTTTCAATAATTGCAGTTCTATTCATACAGCACACTTATATAACACAATTTTCACAAACCTCAGCAGTACAATCGAGTAGATGTGCATGTAGCACACATTACAGGAGGTTACAACAGTACAGTGCACAAGAATATACAAACAGTAATCAATCATAAGTCCGTGAGAATAAAAATGATTCAAGTTTAGTTTAAACTGCAGACAAAGTGGTGGAAGGAGGCTTCTTGTTTCAGAGAACTATTTAAAATTAAAGGCCTAGTATTCCTTAAAGTATCCCATATCGACCGTCATCTTTCATGCCAGACAGCTGAAAAAAGAGTTTTAGTCATTTTGGTCAAACATCGAAAATAAAATTATGTGCAATCTCATTCAAACCTGCTAAATATGTGAGGTCTGTAAGTGCTTGAAGTATGTGACGTGAATAACTACCCCCACACCAAAGTTTGGCTCAGTATCTGTAAAATTCACAAGGGTATTAGCATTTTTTTTGTTTAAGTTTTTTTAAGGTTACAGGTTTGACTCTAAAGTTTATGCAAGGTTTTAAGCAAATGTGCTCGAAGTATGTGTTTGGAACAATGTTCAAATACCACCACACTAAATTTTAGCTCAATATCAGTAAAACTGACTGAGTGACAGACATTTACGTGTTTTCTAAAATTGTTTTGCTGACTGGCCATTTTGATCAGGCTGACTCTAAAAGTTAATTATTCGCAGAAGTCAACCCAGTGATTACTTTCGGAAAGACACACTCACAAGGCTCATAATAAAAATCACTGTTGGATGTGTGTGAATTGTGAGGCCTTAGGTGCCACAACATCAGAAACTGTTATTCCATAGTAATCCATTCAACCAAATGAGAACAAAAATAAGTTTATTTTTTAAACTTTGGCTGTTTTTTCACTCATTTTCAGACAAGAGCCTGACTAATTAAATATAGTTTTTGTTTAAACCACATATTTTTGATCAATGAAACATTAAAAAGCTCCTAAACTCAAAGGGTGAGCTTGTATTTGACAACAAAAAATATGTTTTAAATTAGATCTTTAGGTACTTTGTTACTAGTAGGGTGACACAGAGAAACAATCAGTTTTAAATTCATTAGTTAAATTTATAAAACAAATTTACCAAAGATAGCAGTTTGACTGACAGAAGAAAAACAATTTAGATCCAACAAGATGATTCTCAAAGAGTTATTAGCTGAAAACTTTGGTAGAAGATCAGCTGGAGGGTGATGCATCTTTCAGGTTCTATGTCCCATTTTCTGAAAACATGACCTTCAGATACACTTCATCTGCTTCTTCTCTACTTGTCCACATTCTCTTCATTTTTAAGCACACAATACACAAAAAGCTGTAATAGCCTGGTACAAGAACGGGACAGTAAATGAGAAATAAAAAACAAAACACAAGCCCAGAAAAAATGTGGGTCATTGGAAACAAAGTATAAAGAAATTATGTATGGATTAAAAGTTTTTCACAGTGCTGTACTGTATATTTGTGGATCATTAACATCCCATCTTATCTGACTTTGTTGCTGAACAGGTGTTTCCTCGGTTGTGGTGATCATTATGTCTCAAGTGCTCCTAAAGTTTTTCACAACCACTCCTGTGTGTGGAAGTTGTGCAGAACGTGGGATGCCAGAGACTTTCTCAGGGTCTAGTTTGCCAGGCCAGATGGTCTGGCTGAAGCTGCCCCCGCCTCCTCCTCCCCTGCTCTTCAACAGGAGATCAAACACCGTAGCTAATGTGATGGGTAACAAGACACACTTCTATTGTCCCCATGTTGGGGCCAGTGAATAGACGCAGAGTGTGGGAAACGAGAGATACCACACTCACAGAGCGATGGCTGATGGGTAGCAGCTCTGCACAGCCGCGGGTCCCAGAGATGGACGAGACTTTATGGCAGGAATTCACAGCTCCCGGGCGGGAGGTGGGAGGGGAACTCATCTTCCCACACACTTGTAGACAAAGACCTCCAGAAACACTGGAGTGCACACAAACCTTTAGAGGAGGCATGAATTTATGCAAACATGTCAGGTATGAAGAGGACAAAGCGTGACAGGACAGAAAAGTTACTCACATTTTAAATGTTACAATGAAAGCAAGAGAGGGGAAACAAATGGAATTTATATTTTATATTTGTTAGGCTGCTAGTGTTCAATACATGTGATGCAGGGATTTGATGAAAATTTTAATCCCCAAAACGTACACTCGTCACAAACTCTAATATGGATTATTTAACTAATACTACCACATCATATTTTAGCTCAGTATCTGTGGAGCTGGTTGTTTATAGGCATTTTTGTGCTTGCAAAGGTTGCTTACCTGGAGTCAACCCCATCTTGAATCGGGTTGACTTCAAAAGTTGCTCAGTTGTAGATGTTCATTCAATGATTCAGTTTTCTGAGAATGTCATTAAAATCCATTCACTGGCTCATGAGATATTTTACTAACAGATAAACACACACACTGACAAGGGTAAATATCAGTCACATCAGTTGCCGTTGCCTTAGAAAACAGGGAATATATTTGCAGTTTGAGTGTTTTACTTCAGGTAAGTAAATTTTCACATATCCGATTACCTGGTTTTCAGACCACTGTTTGCACAAATAATTTAATGATTCATTTGTTGTTTTAGCTGCTCCCTTCAGCAGGGGTCACTACGGCGAGCAGACTCTCATGAATAATTTGGCTGGATGCCCTTCCTGATGCAAGCTGGGCTCAAACCTGCAGCCTCAGGATTAAAAGACCGCAGCACTGACCACCGAGCTACTGCAGCCCCATAATTTAATGATCCTGTAACCTTAACCAAATATTTTAAGCACCTGTATTCATAAAAAGTGAAATATTGCTACAGTCTGAGCCTCTTCTTTAATTCCTCATCTTAAATAAAGAAAGGGACGTTTTTTCTTGATTTGACACCACTGCAGATGGATAGCTGAAGGCACACAGAGTCCTCTGTGTCAGAAGCTTGAAGATGACTTGATTTTTCCCAGATGGATCGGGACACAGAGTTTCTGTTTGTCCTGCAACAGAAGACCAATTAACATTCCTGAAGGAGCTTTTTGTAGCTCATTCCCCCTGATGTTGAGGACTGATGGGAGACTGGGGAGACAGACAGGACTACTCACACCACATCCTCACATCTGGGAACAGGCGGTGATGAAGGCCTCTGAAACACACTGCCCGGCCCACTCCACTTGTCATTAACTTGACACTAATTTGACAGAGCTCATTTCGAGTCTGCAGACCCTCAGGCAGAGTCAGACAAGAACTTGTCATTACTGGATGTTCACAAAGCTTCCAAACTGTGTTAAAACGTGACCAGAAGTAACAGAGAATAAAACACCTTTTAGAAAGTTAAAATTTCTGAAGTTAAGGCAATGATCCAGGTATTTTGAAGTAGGATTTTGTGAAAATGTTATGACCTAACTGTTGAAGATAGCTCTTTGAACCACCTCAGCTGGAGAAATAAAGTTTAATTCTGACCAAATTGATGAGCTAACAGCTAGTTTGTGGATTGTTGCGGTCCTGAAACAACTCGAGTCTCAAAGTTTTTGAGTGGTTCATACAGAGGCTATAAATCTTTACACTTTCATCAGTTTTACATCACAGTTATTTATTTTAAATTATGTTGTAATTTTCAGCCTGGGGCCCATTTCTGCTGAAATCCTGAAATATGAAACTGTCAACATTGTTAATGTTTATAAAGAAGAATTACTTGTTTTTGACCTCACTTGGACTAACCATTAATCTGTCAGTCCTGTCAGACTTTAGTGTGGACCCCCCACCCCCCACCCCGAAGCTGAGGCTGTTCAAAGAGCTATCTGCAACAGGTAAGCTAGTATTTGTTCATAATTTCACAGAACCAAACTTCAAAAGATCTGAACTATCACTTTAGGAGTACCTTCACACAGTGATCATTTGTTCAGACCTTTGAGAAAATAATATGTGCCATTCTTTAGAGCTAATGCCCCTCCTCTGACTTTTTTCTATGTTTCCGTTCTTTATTTATCATCATTTTGTCTGGGTAAAAGAATTCAAGAGTATCAATTTAAAAAAACACAAACATCCTATATGTTTTTTCAGATGCAGTGACATATTATTGTCTTTGCTCGTTTTAAAATTGTGTTTACTTAACATTTTTAAAAAAAATTTTGCGTCATTTTCTGTTTGAAAAATCTAAACCTGGCCATAAATTCCTAGATGACCTTGTAATATAGTGTTAATTACCTGTTGCTTATCTTGGGAAACATACCAGGCACAGCTACATTCCCTCTGATTTACTGACATGTCCTTTATTGTTGTCCTGGGAGTCCCACTGGTCTGAGTGTGGGAACCCCAGCCCGGGCTGAGCCACATGGCTTTGTTATGCTAATCAGGGAGTATAAAATGAGGACCAGCTCCTCCAGAGACAGCAGTTGACAGTGTTGTACAGAGGCAGACATGTCCCCCTGTCCCAGCGGCTTCTCCTCTGTTCATCACATAAGGATGTCTGAGAAAGACAACATCAAAGTGAGTGTAAGAACATTTTTAAGACTTTTAAAATGCTTTGTGCCGTACGATGATCATTTATCTTACCTCTCTGGTTTCTTTTCCTCAGTTAAGGAAACCCATTGTGGAGAAAATGCGCAGGGACCGCATCAACAGCTGCATCGAGCAGCTCAAAGTCATTCTGGAGAAGGAGTTTCACAAGCAGGAGCCCAACTCCAAGCTGGAGAAAGCCGACATCCTGGAGATGACGGTGAGCTTCCTGAGGCAGCAGCTGCAGTCGGGCCTCTGTCACAGCTACTCTCACTCCTGGAGGGAATCTGTGCGGCTTCTGTCAGCCGGGTCCAACGCTGAGGCCTCTGCCGGCGCTCTGCAGCAGCAGGACCAGACTCTCCATCAGGCTCAGACAGCCAGCAGCTCCTCCACACAGCAAGACAGCAGCAGCAGAAGTCCAGTTTGGAGGCCGTGGTAGAGACTTAACTCTGTGGGATCTGAGGGAACCAGTTAACTCTCTCACTATGTAGGAAATATATTTCCAGCCTGCTCTTTTAGTGGGTGTCCTTATTGTCTCATCACATTGATGGACACATAAAAGTGATGGGCTCTCACTTGTTAAAGATTATCCTGCTTTGACTGTTTTTGTTTTTTTGTTTCTTTTGTTTCTTTTCCTGTTTAAAGCTGGAGATTCATTTTTAATGGTGCTAGTTTTGTCCGTTTATGTGATCGTTTACTCCGGTGGAGTTTATTTTGAAAGGCATGTATCTGTCATTCTGTGTTTTACTAAAAACTTTTGTTGAGATTTTTTTCTTCTCAATTTGTAACTTTTAATCTATGCCAAATCCCATGTATGAAAATCATTTCTGCGTGTTTGTGTGGACATCGTTGAATGTACATTTTTAAATTTATATGTTGGTATTCATGTTCTTTTTTCAGGTTTTGGCTTTTTAAAGTCATTTCTAAAAGTTGTTTGACAATTAAAAACTGACAAAAAATAAATAAATAAAGAACTCAGTTATCATTTTGACCCCCGTATTTTATGTCTTGATTTTAGAAAAAAGATCATGAAACTTTCATGAGACCTCAACATTTAAATATTGCTATATTAAAAGTATGAATAATGCAACAAGCAGGGGTCTAAAATACAGTGCACTTAGACAAAATACCTTTAAAACAAATTCTAAGTACTTTTATTTATCACCCAGCAAAAGTGTGATGAAGGGTTTTGCGTGTGTGTCGTTGTTAGCAAAATATTTCATGCACATCTCCAGCTGAATTTTATTTCCAGAAATGACATTAAACATTAAATAAATTTAATGGAAAGCAACACTGATTGACATCACAATAAGGAACATGTGCCAAACACTGCTAAATGATTTAAAATTAAATTATTTTTTTCTTTAATAATGTCAGTTTTCTCATTTTGTCATTGATTTTCCCCGAGTGGGTGTGTCCAAACCTTCATCTGGCAATTTAAATCACAATTATAGACTACTGTCACAACAAACATGACAAAAACAGTATTTTATACTATAAAAGGTTCTTTTATACTATTCTCACTGTGAGGTACGAACATACAAAGACATGATGTGTTAGGAGTTAGTCTTCTCATCAATACGATAAAACAATAAAAACGCTCAGTGACACACTGAATGAGCTGGAAATACATGTCCTACACAGTGAGGAAATAAACAAATTCCCTCAGATTACAGATTCCACCATGTGGGCATCTTGTTGCACACCTTAACACCTAAGCTGGCTGTCTGGGGCCTCATGGAGCAGCTGGTCCTGCTGCTGGAGGACAGGCAGCAGAAACCTGAGACAGCAGACAAAAAAAACAGACATCAGAGAGAGAAACTGTCAGAAGTTGCACTCACAGAAACACCATCATCTCCACCATTGGGCTTCTTCTGTGGGATGATTTTCAGCTGCTTTAGGTCATTTCCACACATTTTCTCCACACATTACACAGTCTATATTTAGATTTGGAACATAAATTATAACATCATCTATCATTTAGGTGATGGTCGCTCATATTTTTACTGCACAAGCTGAAATAAGTCTAAAGAAACACCTGTCTGATGTCATCTCCTTCATACATCCTGGGCTTGTGATTTCTTGGAGCTATCAGAGGGCAGGTGGACTGAGCTGCTTCTTCAGGATGTGTCCCTGGAGGAGCTGCTGCTCATTTTATATTGCGTTATTAACATCATAAAGCCATGTGGCTCAGGTGGGCCGAGGCTCGAATCAGATCAGAGGTGAAGCATCTCAGGGTGACAAGCAGAGATAAAACCATTCTCATTAAACACACCAGAATGAGAGCGATGTGTCGTTCATCTCTTATCAGGAGCTGCAGCCTATCTCACTCTGCAGTCACTCAGGGGAAAACAAGCTGAAGCTCCTGATATGCCTCCAGGGAACAATTCAACAGGGTTTAATGCATTGCTGGCTTCCAGTAAAAAGCCCATAATAAACGTGAATATGATTATAGATGGAATGAAAATGTGGAATAAATTGTTAGGCAGATGAAATTAATTTCAAAATCCCTTCATATACCCTCCACTGTCAGTGGTTACCACATGTTTTAATTAAAGCCAATTCTAACTGAGCAACAATAAAATTCTTGAAAATTTAATTAAATTAAAACAAACTATTTGACTCTACTGGTGGAGTTTTATTATTGTGATGGTTTTAGATTCCACAATTGAAAGGTGATTTTTGAGGACACCAAACAACAAATGGAAAAGAAAAATAAATCTCTCTTTTTAAAATATCCAGTTATATGCAGGTAAATCTCTGACATGGTTTTTAGGGAAAGTTTGCTGCAAAAAGACTATAAGTTTTGAGGATTCTGCATTTAGCACATTTCAGATGTTATAAAATCAAGTGTGAAAGCAGATTTTTGAAATCCAGAGCTCCTTGCTCTCTCAAACAGGTGCAACCAATAAAAGTCCTGCTTGTTCGGCCGTGGCACACTTCAATTGTTGTCTGAGGGTGTTTGGCTGTGAGTGGACAGACAGACTGTGGGAAAGCCAGGCTCGGACTCTACTCACACATCTACTGGTCAATAGTCCTGACCTCCCAGTTACAAAGGGTCCTTTCATCTCTCCTCTCTAGCAACACACACACACACACACGTTCCGATCAATTGCACATCTATTTGCAACCTTACATCCTGCTGCAGTTCTTAATTTCATTTTCGTCACCTGCTGCCACTTGTCACGACATTGGAAAGATAGTATGAGCTACAATTGGTCTCTTACAAGCTGTCAACAATTATCAGTATGGAACGAAAGAATTGTTTGGCTCATTAAAAAAGAAAAAAAAAAAGTCCCCATCTTGATTTTTAGATTGTGCTGAGATTTCATTGTAAGCTGCACAAGTCCCAAACCAGTTCAGATTTCTGTAAACTCTGAGTTCAAGTTCAATTCAAAGTTTTCTCAAAAAACTATTAATAACAGCATAAAAAATCATATCTTTGTAAACTTTTTTGCAAAAGTAAGTGTCTGTTTATATTAAATTACTGACAGTTAGAAACTTCTTTTCTCCCAAAAAACACCAAAGACAAATCTTTCTGTTTGTCACTGGAAATTTACAAAAATCGGGACAATGGTGTAATTACAGAATACTGTATCTCTTATATAATCCAGATTATAGCTCTGTAATATCTTATACATTTAATATAACTTTTCTTTTGTTCACTTGAAAACCTAAAACTGCACCAAATATTTGATTTTTGAGTTTCAAATTGGCTGATCACTGGACCTACTCTTTGTTCATAAAGTTATATTAAAAAAAGAGAAAGTATCAAGATATCAAATTACAGCAAACTCACACATCATTCTTCACTACTGGAAGCTAATTCATTTTCCTTTCTCTTCTTTTATAAATAGTTTTTTGCTTCTTATCTTTATAATCATATTCAAAGTGCTGCCAGCCAGTTTATAATTTCTGAAAATCTTAAAAAGGATCCTCCATTTTGCTGCAGTTAGAACTGAGAATGAAGTATTTGTCTCTGTGTGTGTTTGTCTGTTGTTATAAAACATCACACTAAATTTCAGGTGAAGTGGTCGAAGAAGCAAGACATTTTTGTGTGAATTTGGATCATTTCTTCAAAACTGTAAAATAAGGAACACACTCTGAGCGCTCCACTAGTTTTGAACATCAAATATCAGATTAGCAAGATCACTGATTCTACATGTTCTAAGTTCAGATTTCATTTTATTTATTTACTTTCAACAATCAATGTTTTACAATCAGATACAATGAAAAGTTAAATCAAACCATTCCTACATCACAAAGACTCTCACAAAGTTACTCTCTGTTCATGGTGTACATTTGAATGCAGTTCTGGAAATGTGAGGTGGTGTTCATTTGAGGCCTCAGGACAATAATGTACATTTTGGGCAGGAAGTATCCGGCGAGGAAGGCCAGAACACTGAAGAGTGTGGCGAACACCTGCGCCGCCATGGTGAACGTTTCTCTGTTGATCAGGTAGAGGGTGAAGAAGCTGATCCAGGAGATCATGTACACCATGAGGCTGAACGTCACACACTTGGCTTCGTTGTAGTTGGCCGGCAGGTCTTTACCCATGTAACTGAAACAGAAGCAGAGGACACTGAGCAGAGATACGTAAGCAAGTTCAATGCCTGAGCCGATAGAGAGGGTTTTGCTGCACTCCAGGACTATTTTGTCCGGGTAGAACTGGAGATCCTGGGAAGGCTGCGGAGTGTCCAGGGATACACGGATGACAGAAATGAGCAGGATGGTGGCAGACACCAGAAAGATGGTGATCTCAGGACCACGTTTTTTCATCCACCTCTCATAAGCTGGGGGCAGCTTGGACGAAAATTTGAAAATGCAGACCACCTGAAGGGCGCGCACGGCGATGCAGGCCAGGCACACAGAGAAGCTGATGATGAAAAGAGGCTGCTTGAGGATGCAGGCCAGAGGAGTCGGCTGGCCAAAGTGGCACAAAGTGCTCAAGGCAGCGACGGTCAGGGCTGCTAGCATCAGGAGGCAGGTGCGGCCTCCGGCTGACTTGGCCACCGGTGTGTTCAGGTTGAGCAGAAGGATGACGGCAGTGCTGGAGGTCAGGAGAAGGCAGGAGGCCAAAAAGAAGAGCAGGGCAATGGAGAGTGGGTTGTCCCAGTCCAGGAGCAGCACAGTCCTGTTCAGACACTCTTCACTGGTCGGGGGGGCCCACTGCTCTGGGAGACACGGCTGGCATTCTGTTGGTTCTAAATACACAGAAACAGAAATGAAATGTTCAGAGTGAATGTGGTAAAGTTTGCCCCATATTGAGTAACACAGAAGCATTGTTACTGCAGTGATAGACACTTGAGGGAATCTTGAGTTTGTTTGGCTCCAACATCAGAACACTGAGTGTGTATTTTGCGCCACCTGCTGGTCATTCATACACACAACAGTCTTTGTTAAGGCTGTAACTCAAGTGTCAGATTTGATTTAATTAAAGAACATTCAAAATGTTATTAGTTTTGGTATTACAAGTGATCTAAAACTTTAATCATGCAAATTATTTACTGTAATGTTAAATATGTGCTAACTTTAAAGTGTCCAAATGCACACATTGGGTCTAAAAATCCCTTTCATACATATTTTGAATGTTTTTTTCCTTCATTTGTCTGAAAATAAAACTCATACTTTGGACATTTTTAGCCTGAAAATAGAGAACAATTTATCTTCTGATCTGAATTATTGATTTTTGTTGTGAAATTGTAGACTTCAACCCCCTCGAGTCCTTTCTGTCACGTACTCTGTTTTCTCTACTTTATATAGTTTGCTTATCAACTCTCCATCACAGTTTTTGCACAAATACAAACACTTCTGTTTCACATTTGATGATGAGATCCAAAATGCCCCATTTTTGCCATGAGATAACAGATGAGATTTTAAGTTAAGTAATCTGCACAAATCCATCTCTTTCTTGGGCAAACTTCAAATCTAAATTCTGCTGTTTACTTTCTTTTTTTGTTTGAATATTTCTCTGGTTTTCTGACATGGGTTTTCCCTCTTTATTTCATCATTTACCACTTTTGTTGAGGAACGTGGCAGAAGGACAGGGCTGGCAGTCGAAGCAGCACGAGTGTTGTCCCGTCAGCAGCTTCTTGTGGCCTTCTGGGCAGGGGGGAGAGCAGAAAGACTGAGGTACCTCCTGCCGGACAGAGTTAGGATAAATTACTTTGTAGGTGTTTACTTCATGTCAGGAATAAATGGTGACGATCTGCTGGTCTTACTGATTGTGAGTTTTCTTTGCCGTGCCACTCAATCAGATCCGGATCCACTGTAAGGGTGATGGGGTCCGGTGTGAAGGAACCCACCACTCGGAGAGACCACTCTGTCCCCCTCCAAATCCAAGACACAATATCATATCCTGTGGGTGGGTCACCATTCATGTCAAAGTACACAGAGGAGTTGTCGAGAGAAAATCGAACCTGACTGAGCAACGGCAGAAGCTGACACGGAGAGGGGAAAACAAGAAAGAAATCAGTAAAATACAACAATGTGCCTTCATAAAGTTTACAAAAACAGTGGCCAGACTGGGGCTACTGGTAAACTTGGGGTGGCACACCAAAACCAAAAGCGTAACACAGTTTTAGGAGTTTTTTATGCTGTTGTCATAAATAAGCTATTTGAAAAACATACTGCAGGATGTGAGTTAGGGAGACCACTTCTTATTTTGGCACACTTCAGTTTCTTATTTTAAAATGATTTATCTGAGAACAGCAGTCAGTACTCCACTCACTGAATCTTGTCCTCTCTGTTCAAAATCTATATTCATAAATAAAACTAGCATTCTTTAGAAAATGCATATCACCCACTGCATTGCATGCCAATGTTTTGAAAGACAAGCTTATGTACATCAGTTCACCTCATATGGATTCACGCTTCTCTTGTTGCACTCGCCAGCATGACAACCAAGAGCTTCATGCAGAGCATAAGCCAGAGCATACACCGCCTTATAAACATTGAAGGAAGAGGTGGTGTCGTATTTATCCATGGTGAAGTTATTGATGGCGAGACTGTATAAGTCTGTGCTCTGCAGACAGTCGTTGCCACTGCTGGTGGAAACATTAGAGATGCGGATGTGTTGCACTGAAGCCTCAACGACTTTTTTCTCAAACTCCTCAAACCCAGAAATGGCTGCATCTTTGACGGCCACTCCGATCACGGTGCCAATGGTTTGGATCCCAGGAATTTGTGATATGAGAGTCGACGGTGACCAGTCCTCTGTCCCGATCCACACCTTATCTGTTACGTTTCTCTCCAGGACAAATGGGAGGAAGTCATAAAATTTTGTCTTGCTGGAAAACACCACAATAGTGTTCACTTTGGTTTTCAGTATGTTCTCCACCATGTTCCTCATGGTCTGAACTGTGTCAGGTGTGGCTGTGGGGATGATGCCCTGGTAAGGGATGCAGATGCCATGATGTGGCGCTTGCTCCGACAGGCTCGTCATGCCCTGCAGGCCGTAATCATTGTCACTGCCCAAGAGGGCGATCCACATCCAGTTGAATCGAACCAGGAGCTGGATCATGGCCGCCACCTGGTTCTTGTCGCTGGGAATGGTGCGGAAGAACGCTGGATAGAGGAGCTTGTTACTCAGCATCTCATTTGATGCCTCATAGGAAATCTACAGAGGATGTAAACACATTTGTGTTTAGTTACCTTTTTGCACACAAAACTAACTTGACGAAAGAATATTAAAATATGGGAGGGAAAGTCCACACAAATCTAGCTATGTTTAATTGCTGGGAAAATCATTGAATGTATTTTTTGTTTTAATTGTTAGATTTACACACAACCAACAGAGTTAATCAGTTCAGAAATTTGAATTATTCTAGTTTAAATAAATTATACATAATTATACCCCAACATCTTTCTGTTTAAGCCAATCCAACATGTGTTGTGGTTATTTACTCTTACCTGTGGAATCAGATAGGCCCCCAGTAACGCAGCAGGGGTAAAACTCTTACTGCTGCTGTCCGGCCCAATCACACCCACTGCCTTTTGAGCACTGCTGGAGTTTAGTTGCTGTTGTTCCAACAGGTCCAGTGTGGCTAAGATGCTGGCCGGGTTAGAGCAGATGTCATACATCTGGTATCCCAGCTTCACTCCTGGTAAAAGAAGCTGTGGACCAGTGTCATTGTTGATTTCTTCCACAGCAAATCTCATGGCTTGCATCAAATGAAATGCATGTTTGTTGGGCCTGCCTCTGAAAAAATGTGCCATAACTGTTTAAATAATTGCTTGGGTTTAAAAGCAGACTTCTATAGACATCTTATCGCTGAAGGACACTTACTGATCACAGGGAACCAAAGCAGGCAGGCCGTTAGTCAGATCCTCAGTGTAGTGAAGAGGAAACAGTCCAGCGAAGGAATATTCGCCCTGCAGCTGCATCCCCTCTCCCTGAGAGGTGTAATCTAGTTCCCCAGCAGCTAACTGCAGCACCAGCCAACAGAGGGAGAGCAACACAGTCCCAAACATACTCGATACTCAGCTCAAACAGGCCTGCTGTCGAAGATCAGTGTGGGTTTAAAAAATGGATCAGAGACTGTTTTTAAGAGCTTTGACTAACAGGAGGAAGGGTTTTGCATCTTTCAAGGGAATGCTGATTCAAAGAAGCTTCTTTGCATATTGAGTTTGTTTGTGTGAGTGTTTCCCCCTCATGCAAATAATCTGCATAAATGTAAAAACCACACACAAAAAACATATTAATTTCTTGAGAAATGATTCACATAGTTAAACAAACAGAGAAACAGCTTGTGGCTTATTACTGTCATGTGGATTTTATTGATAATAAAACATATTTCAATCTGTTGAAGATACATTTATTATATAAAAAGAAATTTATAATTTGTTTGCCTCTTTTGAAAAGGCTTGTTTTGGTTTCTTAGTTTCTCTGGATAAGTTGAAAATTCAAATAGATATTTTTGCTTCTGAACAATCTAATTCTAACAATATTCCTCAGATCTCTGATTGTTTATTTTTTTTATTTTTTAATCAATAAAAATGTACATTTCTTTGCAAATTTCAAAAGCAAAAGTCACATTTACCAAAGCTTAAAAAAGAACAGGTACATGCATGTTTTATGTTTGTTAGAAACTCCTTTCAGTTTAAAACTGACATGAAATTTTATGCTTTTAATGCCAAACAATCTGTTTAATGAATTATATGTTTTCCCATATCTTTTCTATACCAGCAGATCTTTTTGTTCCACATTCCCGCTGTCAGTGTTGTTTATATATATATATATATATATATATATATATATATATATATATATATATATATATATATATATAGATTTTATTTTTAATTAAATCTGGCCTAGAAGCCACAGTTAAAGAATAGCCATTAACTGGCAAATTAAAAGTAACGTTGATTAAAATGCATTCCTGTATGAAAAGGTACCGATCTGTTCTGATCTGTTTAGTAAAATAATTCATAGTGAAAATAAAATAAATACATGCTTTTGTTTAAAAATAAATTGTAAAACAGTATAAAATGGATACTAAACCTGTTTTGACTGATTTATTTTGTCAGTTTTTGCAGTCAGTCCACTGGTTTACCTCACTGGAAGAACAAACAAAACCTTGTGTTTATTACAATACTTGAGTTTCCTGCTTAATAAAATCAAAATATGAAAACATCTTGAGTAGGTGAGTCTCAGTTTACATTTTGGTTGATATCTGAGCCTTAAAAAACTAAACACACAGACTTACAATTTGCCTGATGATTACCAGCATCCGCATCCCAAACCCACTGTTTTGACTGGAATAGTGTGTATTTTGACAGCTACGATTTCATGGAGGCAAATGACCATGAAAATGAGTTTGTCTGTTTAAACACAAAGATTTGGGGAAAAATATTTGCATTCTTCTTTTCAACAGAACCAATAGATGAGACATGTAGTTACTGTTTCACTGGACCAGCCGGGTCACAGAAAACAGCTGAAGAAAGTAATTTAATGATTTAATCAAAACTGACAGTGAAATATTTGAAATAGTAAGAAGACACTTTGAGTTTAACAACTGTAATAAATTGTTTTGTCTTAAAATGTGAAAAAAGTTGGTTCCATCAAAATCATACTAATTATTTGAAAGAAATGCAAAAATTTTTTTCTTTTCCTTCTTCTGTATGCAACTAAAAAATGTTGGGTTTTTAGTTTCTTTTTTTTTTGTTACATATTACTTTTGTATCCAATATAAATCTCACAGTCACACAGCACTAACTGAATAATCAATGATATGCATTACAGGTTTCCATTCATCACTCAAAATATATCTTACACTATCAGTATACTATTTCTGTAATAACTGCTCATACTTACACATTTTTAGTAATAATAAAGGTATTAATTTTGGTTGGATGGACTACTCGTGTCTATAACTCAGGTGGTGCTTCATGACCCACAGACGGGTTACCAACGTTGGGAACCACAAACATAGAGCAATTGATGGGGGATAAAATAATTGTATTAAATATTTGACAAAAGAAATTAAAAAGTGAAAGGAAAAAAATGGAGCAAACTGATATTTTTTAAGTAATGTTAGGTTTATATCTGAAGTATTTTGGACTTTTTCAAAATCAGCTGTAAAGTTCATAACATTTATAAACAGACAAAAATGACAAATAAACTAAAAATACACATTACTATCAATGAAACGCTCACTGAAACCTGAGCATCGCCATATAGGTCATACTTCCACACTGAAGGATTTTGTTGAATAACATGTCGCCGTTTTGCTTACGTCATTACTCCGCGTCGCACATGTTGGGGCGAAATTGTAAGCTGCCATTTTTTGAAACATATTTCCCCCCAAGTTAAGAAGAGCTAAATCAGTTTGTGAGTTGAACCGTGAGTCCCTTTGCTGTTTTTTTATACGCTTGATTCTGGGGCACATTCAAGAGGACTACTGTAGACATTTGGGTTTATTTTACATCGGGTTAACGAACGGAGGAGCTCAGGGCTGCGCTGCTCTGCAGAAATGTCTGATTAGCTCGGGTAGCTAACATAAGCTGGTGCTGTAAACAAACAACAGTCAGCAAAGAAACAGCTGCTACATCCTTCAAGGTTTGTTCAGCAGGTCGGGTCAACACTTCGTTTAGTAAAGAACTATATAACGCTGCAGACATAGCTGTAGTTGGCAGCAGAAAGCCGTCTTAATGCTGCGTGTCTGCGAGTTTAGCGACACAACTTGAGTTTTGATGACGGTGCGAGTTTCTTCAAAATAGCTCGGAGCTTAGGTGCTTTAGAGCAGGTCGGGGTCCGTTGTAGTGGAAGCAGACGCACCAGAACCGATCGGCAATGTCGTCCTTCTCCGAGTCTGCCCTGGAAAAGAAGCTGTTGGAGCTGAGCAGCTCGCAGCAGAGCGTCCAGACTCTGTCTCTGTGGATCATCCACCACCGCAAACACTCGGGCCTCATCGTCAAAGTGTGGCACCGAGAGCTCAAGAAAGGTGAGGCACAAGATACAACACACACGGTTCTATAGCTTTTGGGGAAACATTTTACTAAATGAGGTTAAAGTCACATCAGCTACAGTTTCTATCTATTGAGGTAAAGTTTTCTTCTTGAGCAAGTGTCTCTTTTGCCTTCTGTGTCCTCCAATGTTTATATACACAAAAGATAAGATAAAGTAATATTCTCTTTGTGCATGAATATGTAAATTTGCATTGTAAAAGGAAAAAAGATGCATTCATTGTTTATCAGCTGTTGCTTCTTGACCCTGTTTCATATGAAGGTTTCTGTCTACATGATGTGTGACAGAATGTGCTCAGACTGCTGTAAACAAGAGGTTCTGTTCAATTATTGTTATTATTTTGCATCAAAAAGCTCTCAGAGTATAACTAAATTTGTTGCAGCTGGATTGCTGATATGACCCGTCTCTTGTTTCCTCGCTAACTCCTGAAATGTTTAACCTGAATCAAAGCTTTTGTAGATTCAGCAGAGGTTTGAGAAGCTGCTGAATATTTAATGTCCATCAGCTGTGAGTTCAGGTTGCCATGGTGATGCCAAGTGACGCATTGGATCTGTTTTGTCTTGAAATGTTATTTTCAGTACAAATGTAACTCCCAACAATTAGTTTCTTTCACCCATGAATCCTACAAAAATGTCAAAAAAGTTACCTTTAAAAATTAACATTTTGTTTTATCTTTTGTTTTCATAAACGTTTAACCTTTCCTACTTTCCCTCTGAACACTGCCCAGTCATTTCTACATTGTTGGGGTTTTTTTTATATGTTGTTGTGTTTTTTGCTGGAAACGGTACAAAGCACACCTGTAAAAGTTACATTGGTCATCACACAAACAGGTTGGTTATTTTGGCGCCATATGATTGGATTATGGTCGCACAGTAATCCCACCAATGACCTGAGAGTTTGTGAGAGATAGATACAATTAGAGGTGGTCAAATTCTCCAAATATGTGAGTTGTGCATTATATAAAAAGTGTGTTGTTCTGTATCTACATATCGTGTTATAAAGGAACCTTACCTCAACAAATGGTCAGCTAATTTTTTGTGCCAACTGTTCAGTTTGCCACATCGATCAAACCTAGATCATCTAGATGTATGATAGTGGATGAGATGCTTATTACCTAAAAAGAAGAGGTCTTTCTTCTGATACTATCTGTCTGAGAAAACTTGCCTGTGACGATGGCTTCAGCTATAAAACCTGATGGGAAATGTAGTAAATTGGATGGATAAATAAAAGCAGGCACCCTGACTGTAATTATTCAGCAGATAGATAATGCATTGTGACAATAAACCTTTCCAGTTAAACATAGAAATTTGATGATTTAAATGTCTTTTTTTTTCTTCTAGCTAAAAGCAACAGGAAGTTGACGTTCCTGTATCTAGCTAATGATGTTATCCAGAACAGCAAGAAGAAAGGACCAGAGTTCACCAAAGACTTTGAGTCTGTCCTCGTGGATGCCTGTTCCCATGTAGCCAGGTATAATTTAAATGTGTCCACTATCTGTGAAATGAAAGTGTGTGAGTTAAAGAAGGCTAGATGTTTTTTTGTATAAACTATTTATTGATGCCAATATTGACCCATTAATATGGGACAGATTTTTAATTATTTGGGCTGTCAAATTCTAAAAAATGTAATTGCAGTAAATCCCTCAACTCTGTGCAGATAATTACAATGAGTAGATTTTTAAATAAAGTGAAAATAGCATTCTTTGAAAGAACGCACCATCTTGCACACCAAAGTTTTAAACAATGACTTTGCATGATCAGTCACTACTACTAAATTTTATCTCAATCTCTGTAAAACTGAGTTATAGTCATATTTGTTTTTAGTAGAGTCAGTTAGCTCTGGTGGCCATTTTGAATCAGATTAACTCCAAATAGTAATCAGTGTAGATGTCCGTACACTGATTCATTTGATATTTTACTAACAGACAGGCAATCGAACATACAGACACGGAATTGCATGAATGCCCACTTTGTATGGCGGCTGGTGATACACGTGCTTCATAAAAAAAACTTTTGATGGTGAAGCCATCCCTCGCAATGTTACAGTATTGACTATTTACAACAAAGTGTGGATTAAAGAAATAAAATTAGAGAAGGTCACAAAAATACACACCAACAGAGGCGATTAGAATAATCATAATCAGCGTTTGATTAACTCGTAGTAGAAATAGACCCAAGTGATGCAAAGTTTGGACGTTGTTGACATTTATTCTGTTCCCACTTGTGTTTTGTTTTGCAGTGAAGCAGATGATGGATGTAAAAAGCAAATGGAGAGGCTGCTAAACATCTGGAAGGAGCGAAGCCTCTACAGAGCTGACTTCATTCAGCAGCTCAAACTGGCCATAGAAGACTCGAACAGCCCCAGACCCTCAGGTCAGACAACTTATAAATAAATAATGTAGTTACATGTGTTTATATTGCATTTTATTCTAAAGAGAAATAAAATCAGACAGTACCATTCACCCTACCTGCTGATGTAGTTTTAGATAAAATGTTTCTTCTGTGAAGTGTGTTCCCCTTCACTCACTATGCTGCTCATCACCTGTATTTGTCATTTTTATTGCTAACTTGGTGACTGCTTTTCTTTCTTCAAGGGATTCGTGTTAAATGCAGGAACATGTTGTCAAACAGTGATTCCCTTCTGTAAAGGAGGGAAACAGTGAGCATTTTTTTCTTCCTTCACCATGTTTTATGATATGTGTAACGTGGTGCTTCTCTCTTCCGTTGAATCAAAACTCGACAATGCAGAAGAAAAGAAGGCTGTGAAACGAAGCTATCAGAAGATCCATGAAGATGAAGACGATGATGACGATGACTACAGAAACCACACATCTCCTCACAACACAGATATTTCTGCAAATCAGCTGGTAAGAATGCTCTCATTTGAAACATATTTTTGTTTTAGAAGATTATGTTGAATAAACATGATTGCTGATTTTTATCAAATGCAAATCCCTCCTCAGCCCTCCCCATCTGAGTGGGAATCCATTAAAACCCTAATTAAAAAGGCCCATCATCAAAAAGGTTTTTTTTGATCATCTACTTAGCATTTCAGATCTCTAGCAATGGCTCAGATTTATTTTTTGATGGCATTAGAAGAATAACATCTCTACCCTCTGCTCTGAAACTGCTGAGCTGAAACTCACATTTCAAGTTAATGTACAACTGCTGAGTTAGATTTATTTTTTTCCACCTGCCTTAACCGTAGTCCTTTACTCAGTTTATCTCTAACATTTCACTTCTTGTGTACATTTGTGATTAATGCTTCCCTAACCTACTAACTTTTTCTGTCTTTCCGTTTTATGCTGACCCATTTCCAGACGGAGGAGCTGGTGAAAGCCCTTCAGGACCTGGAGAACGCCGCATCAGGTGACGCTGCCGTTCGTCAGAAGATTGCCTCGCTGCCTCAGGAAGTCCAGGATGTTTCCCTGCTGGAGAAGATCACAGGTAAGAGAAGGAGCACTCAGACTATTTGCACCTTTATGTTATATGTTTTATGTAGCCCTCTTGTCAACCTTAACATGATGTGTTGTTGTATCTCTCCCCCCCCCNTGTTTCACCGTCATGATCTATTATCTCTTTACCAAGGTTAGTTCACATCTGTACATCTGTTTTTACAGCGCACACACACACACACACACACACACAGTTGTTACAAAAGTATGAATTAAATACATTATTTTTATTTGAAGGGGGTAAAACTTCATGCTTGTTTTTAAAAATTCTTAATTTTAGTCAAAAGCAAAAGGGTAAATACAAAATGTACATGCAAACATTAGAAAGTAAGCACTGAAATGTTTGTTTAAACAAAAATATGAACCTTTTTTAGCAGATGAACCAACAAAGCCTCCCTGGTTTGTAAGGCACTGTGGTAAATAACTTACTGCCACCTTGTGGTCTGTTAGTAGATGTGGAAAACTGTCACTTATCAAATCAATAGTTGCATAAATTGTTCACGCTTATTTACATGTAACAACTACTTAAGAATCATAGCCCATTCTTTAATATGTTGTACATGATACAGTTGTTCATGTTGAGACCTCGGTAAATATTTTATAGACCAATTCTTCCTGAGCAATAAAAACAAAACATTAAACAAATAAATGGCTAAAAAAAATCACACAACATTCAGTTTACTGAAACTGTAACAAACTGAGTAAAAAGCGTTCTGTGTTTTTAACAAACCCTTCTGGCTCCAATCTAGACAAGGAGGCCGCAGACAAACTGTCAAAAACGGTGGATGAGGCCTGTTTGCTGCTGGCGGAGTATAACGGGCGACTGGCTGCAGAGCTGGAGGACCGCAGGCAGCTGGCTCGTATGCTGACTGAGTACATCAGCAGCCAGAAGGAGGCGCTAGCAGAAAGAGAGAAGAAACTGGATGTAAGGCGAACAGCCGACCATGATCTAATGGAAGGATCTCATTCTGAATCTGTTTTAATGTCACTTTATTCATTCCAGTCTAGTTCTGTTTGCACATTTAGTCAGGTTTACTTCATACAGTTGGTGTGAAATTCTAATATTTTGAAAATTTACCCAAACATCATTTGTAAAGATCTAAGACAGATGATTATTTTCTTGTCCAGCTCAACCTGTTACAACACTTAACCCAAAGTTTTTGTTTAGAATAAATATAAATATATAAACATAACCATATTTTACCACACATTTACTGCCTGTGCATATTTCCAGATTGTCAGGAATGATCAGTAAATAGCAGCTTATATCTGAGCGATATTCTTGTGTTCTGCAGGAGTATAAGCAGAAACTGGCGAGAGTGACTCAGGTGAGAAAAGAGCTCAAGTCCCACATCCAGAGTCTCCCGGATCTATCCCTTCTACCCAACGTTACCGGAGGTCTGGCCCCTCTTCCGTCTGCAGGGGACCTCTTCTCCACTGACTGAAAGCTAGCAGTCCAACCAAACTGCCGCTGTGCCCTCCTCAGCCAAACTCAGTACTGTGTTTTATTAGCAAAGCTGCTTCCTGCAGCGTCTGCAGCCAGAGAGCTCATGTGGTCAAACCTGTCGCAGAAGAGAAGCTAACTCAAACCTGTTGCAGAAGAAAGAGACTTGGGAAAAGGTTTGTTCAAATCTAAATGCTCTGCAGAGGAGAACAGAGACTCTCTCAGACTCCACTGATCCCCAAGGATTCTACTCCACCAGCTTGGAAGTTTGTTTCCTGATTGTTTTTATTTTTCTTTTAAGTGCTGGAATTGGCGTTTGAATAAAAGCGACCTCCTCTGTGATACATTTTTCGATTAAATAAGCAAAGGTGGGCTGGTGGTTATGGTTGCACTGTGAAGATAATACTATTAGTTTTTTTTAGGTTTAAACTTAGTTGCTTATGCATACATTGTCACGTTAGTGTTTTCCTGTGTCTACAGTCATGGAAAAGATCACACTGGGTTCATCATATGTTGTCTTTTTTGTTTGTTTGTTTGTTTAGATAGTTGTTACACCACACAAATCCTAAATTCATTTAGTGGTCTAAATTAACAGGATTTATGGGACAAATACATCTGGAAAATTATTTCAACGTTCCAGTTTTCACGCTTTTGGTTTGGACAGATTCCTGAAATATGAAGCTGATGATGTTTTGTGGTGTGCTGTGTTTTGAGTTTTGCAAAAAAAAAAGAAATCAAATTTGGACAAAAAATTGACAGCTTTTCCTTTCAAAGAAATTGTTTCGTCTGTATCTCTAGGAAAAGAAAAATTTAAACTCCTGAGGTCAATATTTTATTTGTTGGCCTGAGTGACATAAAGCAAAAAAGAAAAATTCTAAATAATCAGGGATGACTTTTTCTCATACTTTTTTATTTTACATAACTGAATTTGAAAGTAATTAAGTCTGGTTTAAATAAACTCAAGGATTTTTTTGTTTTTTACATTGTCAAGTGTTAAGAAAACCGTGCTTATTAATTCTCAGTATTTAAGTCCTAAAATGATCAGTAATAACAAAATGATTTCTCTGTCCTCCCTGTTTACCAGTCTACATGATTAAATGTAAACAGATTCTCTTATTTTAACCGTTTATTTTTATTCTGGGTAATGTAGAGAAATAATAGTCCACATGACGAATCCATTATTCTAAAAATTTAGTTCAGATATTAACTTATCTCTAAAGTTATTTATTCAGTTTAAGATGATTTTCTGAAGCTTTGTTTAGATGATTTCTAGTTTTCTGTACACAGACAAGGAAAATGCATTTAATGCAAAGAGCTATAACATTTTATCACATAATTTCAGGTTTCTGTTTTTGTAAGCTGAGTGGCGCCTCCCGCCTGTTTGAAACATCGTTAAAAGACAAGTTGATGGCGAACATCTTCAGTTTTTGTTAAATTTGGAGGTCAAGATGAAGCGTCATCGCTGAAAAACAAATGTTTGAACTTCATAATGATCCCCAGTGAACTGCTGTGCACCAGGAAGGACTCTGGCAACATTTTAATCCCTGACCTGTTGATAATATTTAGATATTTTCTTACCCACCTGCTGTTTGTTATGTGTTCCTCTCTTTAGAGTAATGCTGTACTAGCAGGACGCTACTTGTAGAAGTAGTGTTTCTTTTATAAAAATGATTTCAGTGGATGCCAATAAACTGGAACCATTTAAACACATGTTCTGATTTCAACAAGTCTATAAAGGGGTATTTTACTTGCCAATAAAATGTTTTATCCTTCACAAAAAGAAATAAATCAATGCATTTAGGCTTCTAGAGGAGGTGGAAGGCTTGCTGAAGTTCAAATCAAGGATCAGAACGAAGAAGAAAGAGGGTTTGAGTCACTTTGAGCCTGGCGTGGGTTTTGATGCCAAACAGGCTCGTCTGTGTCGTTCAGGAAGTTCTGATCTGGGATTTTTACTCACAACCATCCTTAAGGTTTACAGGAAATGGTCAGAAATAGAGAAAATATCCAATGAGCAGCAGAATGTGTGGACAAAAAATGTCTTATGTTAGAAGAGAATGCTAGTTTCGGATAAACTTACTGAAATCAGAGTAATTATTAAAGTATGGCAGTGTAAAAATACATCGGCAATGTGTGAAGGTCAGAGAGGCCGTTCTTATGTACACCTATGTTTGTCAAAGGGCTGTGTGTGTAAACAAAATTCAGTGTTAAACCAATATTTTGTTAAATAATATTTTCTCCAAATTATGTGTGTGTGTCTGTTTGAAAAAAACAAAAACAAACAAAAAACAATACTTGATTGTCTGCCAAAAAAAATGGCTGGGGCCGTTTATCACTACAGCTGTTTCTGACAGCACGTGCGCACACACACACACCTATCATGAGATGGGACTGCAGAGGTCAGTCATCTCTCCTGACAAAAACACACAATGGGTAAAAAGAAGCCTGAACGTCAGAAACAGCATTTCAATCATCTGCTGACTTTGCCATTTTCAAGCTAAAAATCATTTAAAATGAATAAATAAAAAACAGACATTTATAAAACATTGTTTATGAAGGAGCTGAAGAGATCTCAATGTATTTTAATAGGAAAAAAGAAATTGTAACTAAAGTTACAAAAACCCAAACCCTTCTGATTTATGAATGGGTAAAAAATGGCACAAAGTGTATGAAAGTAGTTTGATGCCATGAAATGTACAAAAAAATAAAAAAACAAAACAGCATAAATGTGCTGGTGTAGCTTCTCAGTCAGTGTGAATGCTGAATCATTCACACAATTAACATGTGAAACATTCAGAAATACTTTATTGATCTTTATTTATATGCTTAAGACATTAAGGAACATTTTCAACATGTTCACATGTGATCACAGTTTACCACAGGTGATAAAACATGTTAAATCCTGTGTGTGTTTCTGTAAAGCCTCAGGTGCAGAAAAAGACCATTTGGAAGCTTTTTGTTATTTAGGGTCTCCATGGTGACTAATAGTAAAGGTGTTTGTTTTTAAATAAAATATAGGCCTTTAGAAGAAAAAGTGCTCAGAACTTCACTAAAGTGACTAATTGTGTTGTATTTTAACACAACCACGCTATGACATTTGTTCACATGTGTTTGCCTTCACATTACCAAACTAAACCCTAAAGTAACCAAACTTATGCACGTAGCTCAAGTTACTTAGTTACCGTCGATGGAAACGGTTTCTCTGATGTCACAGACGATCCGTTCCAGAAGGTTTGTGACTCCACAGCATTTGTTCATAACTGAGGCAGGCGTCAGCCGGACAGGTTGAATTCAGGGTAGGATAAAAAGGGTGTTATACTTCAGTGTGAAGATGAGTGAGGACATGTCGGTGTACAATGAGCTCCGTCTGAGGAAGCAGCTGTGTGATGCGGTGATCAGAGTGGACGGCGTTGAATTTCACGTGCACAAGGTCATCCTGTGTAGCTGCAGCCCCTACTTCAGGTGAGTTAGTTACTGGAGGTTGGATGTGAAATGCTGCCTAATTTAAAAAAAATGTATATATCAACGTCTGTCAATGTATAATAAATGAAAGGCTTGAGAAAGATATGTGCTCTGAATTGCCTTTTCAACTCTAAATTTTGATTTGGAGTTGAAAGATACCTTCAGAGTTGGAAAAACATGCATCCTGATTTTTGAATTACTTAATAAGGAGACAAAAAGGCTTCCTGGTTAAACGCTTTGCTTCATTAATGGTTTCAGTGTTTAGAAAGAAAACAGCAACTTAAAGAAAACTTTAATAAATGTTTAAGTCTTTCCAAAAACTTTAACTAATTAAATATTTAATTTAAAAACAAATGTGTAAATGCTGAATTATCACTCACACAACTGTCTTTCAGTTCTTTATTCTTATGTTTTTTGCAGTCTGCATATTTATTTTTCCTCTTTTCCATTTTTAGATAACCTTTTGCCAGTGTTTTTCTGCTTTTAGCTAATCTTTCCTACTTTTAGCTAGCCTTTTGCTCCTTTAGCATTTAGCAAACATTTAGCTACTTTTTGGTGTTAGCTACAATTTTGCTTTCTATATGTAAAGATAATGTGTTGTTTCAAATTCATGCTTTTCCTGTGCAAAATATGTGTTTCTCTTATGTAACGTTAATTTTGCCTGCCATCAAAAGGTTTGTGTCTTCCTGTGTGTGTTTGTTTTCACAAAACATCTCATGAACCTCATGACTAAATTTAAGGAAAGTAATCTTTAGATGTCAATCTACAACTGATTATCTTTTGACGTCAGCTCTGTTCAAGCTCAGCCATATTAGCAAACACAAAAATGGCCATAACTTGGTCAACTTAACAAATATTTAGCTAAAATTTATTGTGGTAGTAACTGAGAGTCCTTCCCAAGACAAACTTTGAGCGCTAATAAATCGTGCAAAGTCACTCAGTATCACTTGAGATTGCTCATAACGTTATTTTAACCATAATAGCTACAAGTCAGTCATTTCTCAATACAAGATAAACTCTGGCATGAAAGGTTGGCCTTTAATTTAACATTGTCTCAAATGTAAAAATGTGTTTTTCTGCATGCAGTTTCTGTTTTATCTCAGCTCTGTTAATGTGTGTGCTCATTTTCAGTCTAAACAGCTTGTTTTTGTCTCATGTCGTCCCGCAGGGCTCTGTTCAGCCACTGGTCAACCCCAGACTGTCAGATCTACGACATTCACGGTGTGACTGCAGAACTGATGAAGGTCATCGTTGAGTTTGCCTACACCGGTTTTGTCCCTGTGACGCAAGACAATGCACAGGAGCTTTTTACAGCCGCAGACCGCTTTAATATAATGGGAATTTTGGAAGCCTGCGGCGATTTCATAGAGCAGGAGCTGTCCCCGCAGAACTGCATCGGCATCTGGCTGTTTGCAGAGACCTACTACTACCCTGGGCTGAGAGAAAAGGCCTTTCTCTTCACACTGAATCATTTTGAGGAGGTTGTTGCCACCTCAGAGGAGTTCCTTTCACTCCCTACAGAGCATCTTTATGAAATTGTTCAGAGCGATCAGCTCAGTGTGAAGCAGGAGGAGACGGTTTATGAAGCCATCCTCAAATGGATTGCTTTTGCACCTGAGGAACGTAAAGAATACGTCTGTGTGCTTTTATCCAACGTAAGTACCTGGATCATGTTATTTTGCATCATCATTTAGTCTGGACAGACTTCCATGTACACTGAAACTAGACTGATTGAGTAGCAGAAACAAAGTTTTGTAAACAGAGTTTTGTAAAGAAGCTATTACCAGTGGAGGTAGATGTTTTCTCTCTGCATATGTTGCATGTTCTTCTAATAAGCTCTTTGTTTTGAAAATCAGGGTAGCTGGATATGCAATGTTGGAGCAATTGAAGTTCCAGATTTTTTTCTGTTTATCATTTAAGCCAATTACTAATTTACTGAAGTGTGATGGTTTTGCATTCAAAGCAAGTGTGAGTAACTATGCCTAAACACTGGTGAAGCTCTGTTTTAATCTCATCCCTTCATGTCTCCATGCAGGTTAGGCTGGCTTTGATCAGTCCAAAGTACATCATCAAAAATGTGATCGAAAACGAATTTGTGAAGTCGAGTCCAGAGTATCGAGCAACTGTCCTCGAGACCTTGAACCTGATCGTAGACCACATGTCCAAGAATTTTTCCAAGTCTTTGCTCTGCCACTCTTTTGCTCGTCCAAGGCTGCCTTCTTCCATCCTGTTGGCTGTAGGAGGCTGGACTGACGGCAGCCCCACCAATATCATCGAGGCGTACGATCCCCGCACTGACCTCTGGATCAGGATGGACTACCCTGAGCACATTCGCCGGGCCTACCATGGCGCTGTCTTCCTCAACAAATCGGTTTATTGCGTCGGTGGCTTTGATAGCGTTGAGCGGTTCAGCACCGTTCACAGGTTTGACCTGGCCACTCACACCTGGCATGAGGTGTCTCCAATGCACTCCAGCCGCTGCTTCGTCAGCGTAACCGTGATGGATGAGTACATCTATGCTATGGGAGGCTACAATGGACACTCAAGACTTGAAACTGCTGAGCGCTACGAGCCCAGAAGCAACCAGTGGACTTTAATCGCTTCCATGCATGAGCAGAGGAGTGACGCCAGCAGTGCAACCCTTCAGAACAGGGTGGGTGAAATTAATCAGATAATCTAAGCTTTGATCTGTAAACTATAACACTTTCCTCTATCTGACTACAACAGGTGGCTGGTTTGGTTTTTGAAAGCCTAATCAAACACATCAGACAGAAAATATTAGATGGCTGTTTTGTAGCACCTACTTAGTGCAAAACCGTCTTTTTGTTGATCTGTAGGTGTACATCTGTGGAGGCTTCAATGGGAGGCAGTGTCTGTCTACGGCTGAGTGTTACAACCCAAACACAGACCAGTGGACGCTGATCACCTCCATGAACAGCATGCGCAGTGGAGTCGGGGTCATCGCCTATGCAAACCGAATCTTTGCAGTAGGTTTTCATTTTTATTTTTTTTATAGTTGACAGTTTTCTTCTTCTCACAAAAATTTTCTGATTGTATATCACAACCTGAAAGGTTTGGTTTTTAAGTTTTATAAGCAATTTTTGTGAGATTCCAAACAGCTTCGGAAACAAAAGTAGTATTTATTTACTTATTTTAACCTTGAATGACAAAAAAGGCAATAATTTAGGTTTTAGACATACGTAAGTGTCCTTTAAAAAATAAAAATGAAGCAATGAAAACAAAAACTACAACTTTATTTTTAAAAAATAATTTTTTTTATTTTGATATTTTTATTATGAATGATTAAACCCCAATCGTTTTATGACAATAAAATCTCCAAAATGTCAGAAAAACACAAAAAGATGTTAAAGTTTTACACTTAAATTTACTTTTGTAAATCATTTAACACTGGTTTTGATAAACTAATTACTATATTTACTTAAATTTGGGTTTCAATTCAGTTTTTAATTGATTTCTAAAATGATTATCCTGTGAGTAGCATTTTTTCATTGTGTTTCTTTTTTTATCAAATTCACCACTTTAGGTTGGTGGTTTTGATGGATCGAGGCGTTTGGCCACAGCTGAGGCCTACAGCCCCTCCACCAACACCTGGGACACAGTCCTCTCCATGAAGATCCCTCGAAGCAACTTCGGCATCTCGGTGATTGACGACTGCCTCTTCGTCGTGGGAGGATACAACGGCTCCACCACTGCCTCTGAAGTCGAGTACTATGACGAGAAAACTAACGGGTGGTCTGATGCCAGCAACATGGAAATCTCCCGCAGCGCGCTCAGCTGCTGTGTGGTGCATGGACTCAGCACCATGGCCAATAATGCCGTCCTTCCCTTTTTCCACTTCCCGCAAATGCTTGATGAGGAGGAAGAGGAGATGGAGGCATGAAATCCACCTGTTCAATAAAATAAATATCATTGCATGAATTTATTTTTCAGAGGTGCTTTTGTAATTATGGGTATTTTCAGGTTGTGTGTCAGCTTCTCAGATTCTAAGATCATTTCATGATCTTTGACATCCTGCACTGAATGTAAAAAAGTCTCTAAAGCAAAATAATAGTAATAATAGTAATACTACAACTACTACTAATAATAATAACATGAGAGAACATTTGGTAATATCAAGGATTCCCATATCTCAGTGTGAAGAACCAGTGTTAAATTAAAGTCCATTTTTCTGCATAACACATCTCAATATTAAACAAAAACAGAATGTTTATTATGATATACTTAAGAAATTAAATCAATAAATAAAGATTTTGGGATTTTGGTGAAAAAAAACCAAAAACATATAATGCTGGTGTTTCTAGTCAGGGACTTTTATTGAATTATAATTGACATTTCCTGTGTCTTTTATCCCATATGTGCATATAAAAAGAAAAAATATAGGCAGTAACTTTCACTGGACATGAAAGACATTTGTTTGCTTCTGAAAAAAAAAATTAGATGATAAATGGAGGTTTGGTCTATGTATTTATTTATTTATTTAGAGCAGATAAAACCCCTTAGATACTTAGCTAAAAATGTCAGCAGCTAAAAAACAAGGATTGTTTGAAAACATCAAGTCAGATAAATTCTTTAAAACAAAAATTTCCATAGCCTTGTCTCTCAGAGCCTCACTTCCCTGCACAGCTGAGAAAGTTGACCGGTTTATTTATGCAGTTATTTATTTATTTATATTTTGTATTGTGTTTATTTATTTATTTATTTTTGAGCATCTTTCCGGTCCACTCTCCATACCAGTTGGTGGCGTTGATGCACCATAATTGTTGTTTAACAAACCCCAAAGAAAACGAAAAAAAAAAGAAGAAAAAGGAAAAGCAAAAAGAGAAGAGGGAGGAATCTGATCCGGGAATCTCTCATCAGAGTAAGTTTTGCCTTTAAACAATGTCTCCTTAAAAAATGAAGTGGCACACTTAGGAATAATAATTACTAAGTGTCAACAAAGACAAACTTCTTTAAATCTGATGCCTATCATCCAGAAAACTCAAAGTAGTCTGAACCAGGGGCTCCTCAGAGATTTCTCCCTACGAGGAGGATTTTAACATCTGCAGCTCTGTGTCTCCATGACTCATTATTCAAGGAAAGCTGCTCTCATGCATGCATATGATAAAGATGGTCTAAACGTCCTGGATTTTTGCACTTTAAATAATACATTTAAGATGAATTGGTTGAAACATTTACAAAAATATTCCACCTCCGTCTGGAACATTATACCTCTCCATGTTATATCTAAGATAGGTTGTTTAAACTATTTCTTTATGTGTAACTATGACATTGATGAAATGTCTGCTTTTCACCGATAAACTCATCCATAAACACATGTTTTCTCCCCACAGGCATAAGATTTCAGTCAATGCTTTTGATGCATTTAGCTAAAGGAAATAATCTTTACTGCTGCAAGTGTACACTGCTTTCTTTCATCTACAGAGAAAAATAATGCATGATGAGAAAAACACTATTAAAACCAAAGGCATCAAAACAAAACAGTTCATTTCTGAACAAATTAGGGAAACATATGTAAATGTCACTTTAAAAGGATGTTGATGTTATTTTATCCCAATAGGGATTTGGGACTTAACATCTGTTTTTGCTCCACTGTTGTTAAACTAGTGCAGATAATTAAAAAAGATGTAAAGAGAGGGTAAAAAAATGTTTTAAAATATATCCAGTAGTTTAGTCAGGACCTAAGTAGCGTTATATACAACATGAGCAGCTTGTGTGAATCATTATAAATGTGACCGGGTTGATCCTGTTTTCTCGGCTGCACTTTACTCAGAGGTCTGAGTCAATCCATGATCCCTGGAGTCCAAGTGTGCTGGTTGTTACAGTCAACACGACTTCCTGTTTTGAAGGCCAGTCACGAGGACAATGAGTCGCCTGTGTTTCACGAACCAATCATCCTCTTCTTTATTTCATAATCTGCTGTTTCTTAGCTGTTTGCCAGAATATTTTCCTCACTTTGAGATTTTTGTCATTGTTTTCCCCCAAATCCTTCGCCAGTCTTTAAAAAACAACTTCCAGATGTGTTAGAGTGTTAGAGAGTTTTAGGCCTGTTTCTGCTCTTGAAACAATCCTCCTCATGATAGATATGAGCCTGTTTACTAAACCGAAAAAATGTTTGGACTGTGAACTTTATCACGTCTCATGTTTCAGTCTTTCACCTTCTTACTATATTATGGAGAAAAATGCAGTGGTTTCAGCTAGGCAAACACAAGGTGGCAGATTTGGAAAAAAAATCTTCAACAGGCACTTTCCACTCTTTTAGGACCTTAAAAGGCCTTTTTAACAGATATATAGTTTAAATATTTCTTTCAGCTTTTTGGAGAACTGACAAAAAGTGACTCTACTTCTTTGATTTCTCACCAAGGTGAAATGGTGAATAAACACTTCTTTGTCAGCTGCTTTAGATGACAAATTCTGTAAGAGAAATTAATTTATAAAGCACCTTTCAAAACAACGGAACAAAATAAAGAATAAAATAAAAAGGACCCAAAACAAATAAGATAAAAAAAATTGGAATATACAATACAATAAAAAAGAATAAAACAAAGAGGCAAATGATCAAAAAAAAAATTTGTCTGACTCAAAGACTTCAGCTGTTTTATTTTAAAGGAACCTTTTCAATAGAGTAAAAACAAAAAAGTGATTCTCCTGGGTTTTAAATCAGGTGCTCGAAGCTGCTAATAATTTCTGGTTAATGTCCTGAGGGCCTGAGTTGACATATAAGAATTTAACATTTCACAAATATACTGAATAGCCTGACTATGCAAAGCCCTGAAAATTAACACCAAGAACTTAAAATGGATTTTAAAACTGACAGATTACCAACAAAAGGGAGATTAACAGGAACTCCGTGTTGATTATGCAAAATAAAGACATTCACTAGATAAGGTCCAGCTATACTATATTATTATTATGGATCAGAAATAAATTCTCACCTACAGTGGATCCACTGAAGCCAACCCAGACAGATGTTTTATTATATTATTCTTTAAACACAACAAACCAGTGTGTTTCTGCCTTCCTGGCAATGTTTCCCCATATAAATCCTCCAAAAAAAAATCAATTTCAAAAGTGTTTACAAAGCAAAAGTTTCAACAGAAGCATGCCTTGATTGAATCAGTCGGATCGAACCCTGCGTCCTGATAAGTGACAAAGAGGTGGAGGAGGAAGAGCTCATGAGCATGAGATCAGGAGGAAGTCAGCTGGTACCTAAAGGTCCTGATTACTGAAGTCAATAAAACCTGCCGTGGGAGGAGCTCATCTGGGGTTCGGACTTCATGTTCAGCTCAAAAACCTGAAGCTACAGTCTGTCAACTCAAACTGTCACTTCAGCCTTATTTTTAACGGAGCTGATCCAACAAAGGTGAGCACTTCTGTAAAGCAGGTAAAGCTTGAGTTGTGGTGGCTGTAATTGACTTTAATTTCCTATAAACAAACTCTTACCAGTTCAATGCAACTTTATTTTGACATGGCATAGAATTTGTGTTGTAAACTGAGGGTCGTCATATTTATTTTTCTACTCCAGTTAAAACAATTCATAATAAGAAAATATAACTATATATATTGTCCTGAGACCCAAGCTGACTTTTATAGAGTGCTACTAAAGTCATGTTATATAAATATTTAATATCAGCACATGGAATCACTGGAAGAAAATTACAAATTTATCAGTTTTATTACAGCTTGATTTCCATTTGTCAAATATTGATCTCTTTTTTTTATTTCTGTTTACAGCCACCGTCGTGTCTCTACCGCCGCTCTGTCCTCGTCACCATGCCTCTCCGCCACTGCTCTGTTGAGATAAGGAACAACACAAACAACTACTATCTCTCCAATCCAAGGTGATTTGTTGTTTTATCGATTTCTAAAAAAAAAAAAAAAGTGATGAACCTGATTTAAAGTTCTCTATAGTTTTTACTGGAGCTTTTTTTTTCTTTGCATAAGATCTTTAAAAGAAGATAGGATTATAAAGTTCAGCTAAATTAAACACCAATCTGCATCAGTATGGGTGAATTGTACAGTTTGCATTACTGTCTTAAATTCGTCTAAATAGGAGTTTATGAAATCTCTGTTATCTTGGAAGTAAGTTTCCTAAAAAACAACAAAAGCTAATGTTTCCTTTCATACTTGTGACCACATGATACTTAACATACAAAACCCAGGATGAACTGAAACTATAGGCTCCATCTGCCAGATAATGTCAACTTTATTTTCAATCAGGTTAAAAAGACTTTACTGAATAAAAGCTTCTCAAAAGGACAACAATTACTCCAAGCCATACACAGTGGAGCAATGTTCCCTAGAAGATAAACAAATTATTAATGTACATCCATTTTTTTACCCACTTTTTCATTTCTGGATCACAGGCTGCCTTTTTCAAGCAGTCACTGTGTGAGAAGCTGGGTACTCCCTGGACAAGTCACAAGTCCAACACAGGGACACATAGAGACAAATGAGACAAACCATTCATGCTCTCACTGACACCTAAGGACAATTTGGAGTTGTCAGTTCACATGCAAGTTAGAAAAGTTCAATCTTAATCAAACTGGGTATATGGCAGTAATTCACATATTTCAAAAGGCAGAGGAAAACAAATCTTCTTCTTCTTTTTCTTCCAGCTGTTCCCTTTTCAAGGGTCGCCACAGCGAGTCATCCTCCTCCATCTAACTCTGTCTTCTGTGTCCTCTGTCCTCACTCCAACTACCTCCATGTCCTCTCTAACTGCATCCATAGATCTCGTCTTTGGCCTTCCTCTTTGTCTTTTTCCTGGCAGCTGCATCTCTAACATCCACATTTTTCAAATTGTATGGATTAAAAGAAATACCTTGGTTAACTGGAATGCAGTCCTCCTTACGAAGTACAGGAAGTACTCCAAATTGGAAACACAGTCTGTTCTGCACAAGCTTACCCCGTTTTTTGGCTGTTTTGCAACTACTCCTAGTTTTTAGTGTCTCAGCACCAAATAAAAGCTTTCTTCAGACGAGCCAGTTCAGAAAGAAAGATACAGGTTAATGTTGGAGCCTGGATTCCAGCAAGAACACACCTTTCCACACACTTTAAAAGGTGATGGAAGTTCCTAAAAAGTATTTCAATGTACATTTGGAAAAGTTTTAATAAAAACTTTCAGCCCAGCTGAATAAATAAAGCCATGATCTTTTCAACTTGTATCATTTTTTACAATGAAACATTTACATTCCTTAATAAAAACTTTTGTAGCTGAATAAAACCTCAAAAACTGAACAAGTGGAATGTAAAACAGCTGAACTAACTTGACTGCAGAAGTGTTGAGACTGTTTCCATGTCTTTAGGGATGTTTTATTCCTGCAAACATACTTAAAATACCTGATCAGAGGCATCTCTGTTTTCAGGGTGTTCATTGAGAGCGGTTTCTGTGAAGTCCCGTTGCCTCCGATGGTTGGCCCCTGCTCTGCCATCAAGGCTCTTTTCAACAAGACCACGGGTACAGCAACCGGAGCTGTCGGTGTCTTCACCTATGACCTTTTCAACGCAGACTTGAACGACTACAGCCACATCATGGCGGTCATGTTCTCTGTGCCATACGACAGGCTCCTTTACTCCAACTGGTTGGCTGTGGGAATCTTCGACAAAGGAAAAGACTGTGACTTCAGCCTGTACGACAGCATGTATAAGAGCAGTGGAAGTAACTTCGTGAGAGGGAAGGCTGACAGCTCCAGCCTCTTTTATGAGGGGGACTATGTGATTCTCAGTGCCTCCATGTCTGCATCTGGTGAAGCCTTCCTGAAGGTGGAGGTTAATGATACTGGCTTGTATTGAGTCAAAAGGAGGAAGGTTTTACTGTTAGTGTGAGCCCTAATTATCAGTAACCCTGTGAATATCTGTTGCTCAAATGAGAAAGTTTGAAGTAGACATGTGCCAAATAAACAATTTATACATGTTCAGCAAATATGAGGTTTTCTTGTCTTTGTAGATACAATTTAACTTCACACAATTTAAACTAAAGTCACTCTCAGATTTCAGAGAGGATCCAGATTTTTTGCCAGATGAGCACATTTCTGACTATGCCTGAACTGGCAAGAAATGCGAAAAGAAAACCGAAAATTATATCAAACTGCATGTCCAAAGGCACCATTTGTCTTCATTCTCTCTCCTTAAAACTTAGCAGCAGTAGTTTGGAAAGAAGCTGAAGCGGATCTTTAGTGTTTATCTTGACCATCAGATTTTTGGCTGCAAGCTTAAAGGTGGGAGTGAGGTCGGCATATGATCTGTAACTGAATCTGGAAGATTAATATTCAGATAATTTGCAAATTATTGTATTTTTTTCTACGTTTTTTTAAAACTGTTTTTGTCACTAGGTTTTTTAAAGTAAAAATGGTGACAAAAGGTTTATCATAAATTCTCAAATCATTTTAGGATATAAGCAAACATAAATATAATATGCATTTTATAACACAAACCCATCTTTGCACAATGACCGCTGTAGATCAGCACCACCTTCTCCACAATCCTGACAGGAAAAGCAGGTAAAGGGAAATTACTTTATAACATAAACAGGAACACATTATTTAGACCTTTTATAACCAAAGCAAGAAATTTCCTTACCTTTTTTCAAGGTAAATAAATGTTTAG
Source organism: Kryptolebias marmoratus (assembly GCF_001649575.2). Classification (NCBI taxonomy): domain Eukaryota; kingdom Metazoa; phylum Chordata; class Actinopteri; order Cyprinodontiformes; family Rivulidae; genus Kryptolebias; species Kryptolebias marmoratus. The sequence goes on from NC_051437.1 coordinate 21,750,191, forward strand.
TCTTACAAAACAACAATGTGAGTATGGTTCCAAAAACGCAAACTTGACACAGCATTTTTTATTCATTTTGTTTATAGATTAAAAAATATGTTTACCAAAGAATCAAAAATCAGAAACTTGTATAATAAAAACATAAACAAACTTTTCAGGCAGTGGTTATATGGAAGATCTGGGCTGTATGAAACCACAGAAGACCCATAGAAATATTAAATGTGTAGAACAACAAGAAAACTGTGGAAATGTCATGAGAAATTAATGAAAGCTATTCCTAATGTCTCTCCATTAACTGTATTTTATTTTTACTGCTTTATTTCTCATTTCCTTGCTGCTGTTTCTGTAATGCATCAGTAGAAAACCTGAGAGGCTGAAAGCTCTACATTTACCAAAAACTCAAGCAAAACAGCTGACAAGAAGTTTTAAACACTAGTTTGATGCCCAGTCTGGGGGGAGTAAAACAACTAAATAAGGAAAAATAAAGTTCAAATATAATATTTTAGCTTGTTTTTATGCTTTAAGTCATCAAACATTCAAAATTATTTTAATCTCCACATCTATTTTGCAATTTTTATGAATATTTATGTCAATTCTGACTCCATAAGAATCAAGCTGCTGAAAAATTGTACAGTCAGAAGCAGTTTGTTTGAGGAATTATTGGGTTTGTGTGATAAGGAAGTGGCTCATCATCAATCTGTTACCACATGCAAATACTAATGCAGTTCAGCCAACCAAGTTCACCAAGAATAAACCTAAAACAATCAAACCAAACAATGAATATCACATTAACAGAAAATACAGCTTAAAATAAAACAATGAAACAATAAAGAAAGAGGTGAAAATCAGAAAACACAGACAGGCCTCGTAAAAAGATAGCTTTCAAATAAAACACAAATGTGAAAACTGCTGCCTCAGATATTTGTGCCATAATTTGTATATCTACACATTTTGCACATACAATAAAATGAAGTCCCAAAGCTTACAAAAATGTCACTTTACACTTAAAAAAAAGATTAAAATAATCCAGATAACCTGAAATTACTGTTCTTTTATGGACTTTAGCATAAAAGTGAAGCTGACTGTAAGAGTGGACCCAAAGTTGGCATTTGAAGTGGTTTTGGAAACAATCTTGCAGTCTTGTGTCCATTCTTATGTTGTATTTTGTGTTGCATTGGCTGCCCAGTTTTAAAGGATCGGATCATAAAAGCAGCATAAATAAGAAAAACACACAAGGCAGTGGTCTGTCCCTTCATGTAAACCAGTCGCAAAAGGACAAAGTCAAAACTTAAGGCTTGCTTGAAAAGACCACAACAGTAAAAACATTCAAAAGAAATCTTTATAGGAGAAGTTGAAACCTTTTTACTATATATAGATAAATTACTTATTAAATGTAGTGAATAACTTAACTTTACCATCAGTACAGTTTTTTTCCATTTATGTCCAATTTCTTAAAGTCTTTAAGTTTTCATTCCATCTGGACGGTTTGTTTCTACTGGGATCTTACTGGGTCTATACAGTACCTGATCACATATCTGGTGCTTGCTATGCACATGACCAGGTACCTCTCCGGTTACATACCTGGCACACACCCGTTACGTATGTAGTGCCTATCTAGATACGAACCTGGTCCTTATCAGGTATGTATCTGGTACTTACAAGATAAGTACCTGGACCCTGTATTATGCACTGCTGTTGAAATGTTTTAGGCAATATTTTTACTGCTGCTTAACTAAACAGACCCCAGAAGTTGACTCTAAATCTACAGATGCTGGAGTTAGTTTCCACTGCAGTAATAAATAAACTTCTCATTTGTTTGATCCCTGCAAAAAAATAAATGTATTAGCTGTCCAGGACTGAGGATCCTACAACATTTATTTAAAATGCTCACAGTGAATTCAATCTGCATAAATAAAAAATATTAAATTGTGAAATAGAGCCCTTGTGCAAGAAAGAACGGCTTTTCTGCTCCTCAAATGTTTTCACTCATGTTATTCTTCTACCGTCCTCTCAGTTTGGGGTCTGCAGCAGCTTCTTGATTCCTCCTCTGCAACAACATTGAAAGCATAGGTTACTCCCTCTGAATGGGTGTTAAAATTAACATTAGTTATCAAATAAAAATCAAAATAATGAAAGACAACAAATAAAAGGCCCCATTAAAGCTCCATAAGTTCTCAAAACAACATAAAACCAAGAGGAAGAAAAGTGCAAACAGCAACAGTTTCAGTGATACCATGAAGTAAAAACAATATTCTTAATAGAAATGGATTAAAAACAAATCAAAATGTTTATCCCATTTAAGAGGAATAAATATAAACAATAATAATGGAACTTGGATTATAATGTATATATATAACGAGAATAAAGTAAAATTTATATGCAGCTCAAACTGTAACTGTCTGATACCTTCAATTAACTTTATAGGAATATTACCTTCTTCTGTGATTTCAGGGTTAAACTTCTGTGGATTTTCCCTGCAATGCAAAGTAAAAAGGGTTTAAAAAACAGTCACAAAAAATCAATGATTAAAGCTCCTCTTTAATAATAATAATTATAGTAGTTCTGTTGCTTTTATATATATTTTTATTTAAATATAACAAGAAAGTTTTTAAACAACATAATCTACAAATTAGGCTTTCATAATGTGGATTGGGAACAATATTTGTTTTCTTTGTGCACATACATACAATGCCTGATAAATTTGTCATGCATGATTTTTTTTCTTCAGATGAGCAACCTAAGTGTCACATTTGGTGTGCAAAAAGGAGAGACAGGTGTTGTATAGAACTCCCCAGAACTACCCTACAATTAACTGTGACTGAATTAAGAATGTGAACATAAAAGTCATTGAGATTGTTTTCTTTAGTTTATATCATGTTAGACTTTAGGGAGCACCTGAGCTTTCTCCAGATATGGAGGTTTGGGGGAAACACCGGGCTTCTTTCTGGTAACAGCTGGTGAGTTGTTTTTCCTCAGGCTGGGTGTTCGACAGAGTGGTGGTCTCAGCTCTGAACTGTGGGACGAGTCGTCCACCACCTCTCCACTGAATGCAGACAGGCAGCTGTTGTCTGAGCTGCTGAACAGGTTTGTCCTTTCCTCAGAAGATTCAGTGCTGTTCACTAAAGTACAAACAATATCAGTAATTTATTTGGTTCAAGTTCTGTTTCTGTTTTTACAAGTGACACATTTGTGTGTCAAAGCCCAACAGATAAACTCACTCAGAGGACAGTGAGATTTCCACTGATCACAGTGAGGATGAAGATGATGCTGCTGAAGGTGATGGTTGTTCAGATCATTGTCTGTCACCTCCTCAGGGGACGAGCAGAGGGCCAGGTTTGTGTCTAATCCATACGATGGGTTCCCAGGATACCCAGCAGGGGGCAGTGAGCCGCGGCCAGAGGAAGAGGAGGATTGGCTGAGGGTGGTGGAAGCGGTGCTGCCGGAGCCAATGGAGTGTGGTCGGGGATATTCTAAACCCCTGTGTGAACAACACGCCACAGGGACTGACGACACACAGATAAACGTCATCAATGAGAAGATGAGATGCTGCACTGCTAGCTAGAGTTTGTTCAAGTAAAACTAAAAACAGAAAGGAAATGTGAGAAAAGGAAGTAGTGTTCTAGTTCTAATAGATGATGTATATAATAGATTTGCTCTTAATTGTTAACATTTGTTTTTATTTTTTCCAAATTACTACTTTGATTTGTTTTGTGCTCATGATCCCACTTTTCCTGGGTTTGCTTAGTTTTTGTGTGAAGTAGTACATCTGGATTGCTCATCACTCATCTCTGGATTGTTGTGGTACTCCATTAGGTGATGCTCAGGCATAGTTTAAAGCTTGTGCTGTATGAAACTATTTATCTTCCTTTTGCTTCCCTGTGCTTCAGAACTGCTGCCACTATCACTGTAAAACTGTACCAAACCAAATTCAAGTATAAAATTGTAGTCTGTCAAAACTAATATTCCTTTCAGGTTATAAAATTAGAGTCAGAAATATACTGTAAAAAGGTAAAAACCTGACACGATGACCCTTAAATTTAACATCTAATGCACTGGTAATGAAATCAGTAAGCAGTCTAAGATGCTGTGTTTGCAGCTTCTTACTTCTCCCAGGCACGACACGACCAACGGCTCGATCACAAATTGCAGCATCACTGGGTTGGATATCCATGAAGGGTTTACGGCCCATTCCCATGAACACCCTTTCCTGCAAACGCAGCTCTGGAAGATATAATATGTTTTATACCTCTAAAGCATTTTTATAAACTCATTAGGTATGTGAATAATTTAAAAAATAGGATGCTATTGTAACAACCTCTACTGTGAGCTGCCTGGTCCCACAGTATCCTCTCCAGGTCGGTGGTCCAGGCTTTCTTCACCTCGAGGCTGGAGGCCTTCAGAGTGTAGGTGTCCTCATTTTTTCTCCTGCGGATCCAAATCTCAAAACACAAACTGCCCAAAGCGGAGTTATGGGTCATTCCAATATCGTTTGTCTGGAAAGCAAAACAAAAGCTTCAGAAATTATATACAGAAGTAGTGAAATGAAGAAGATATTTAACAGCTCATAAAAGGTGAGATCAGAATAATTAATTTCAAGAAGCTTGATGAGCCTAATTTATTTCTGTTTGTGTGCGAGACCATGGTTTAAAGGTAAAATACACAATATCTAGACATTTAAGGAGAGTTCAATTAAGTAGCAAAATTTTGTTCTTAAATAAAGACAAAACCAAGAGAAAAAGCCTTCTAGCTGTTTGAAGCTTAGTGCAATTAGAAAAATTAAATTAAGTAAAATACTTCTGGCCTTATCTCTCTTTAATGGAGTGTGGAAAAAAGGATCACTATGAAGAGTAACTAAAAACTTACTTTTACTTGTAATTAGATTATTACATTAAAGTAATTAAAAGCTGAATATTGATGCACAGCTGTTTGATCAAAACAACAAGAACAATGTGTGCAGACCTTAAATGACTGTTTGTAGACATAAACATCATTTCCAAAGTCCGTCCTTTTGGGCTTGCTGAAGAGAATCAGATGTTCAAAGAGGAAGATTCTGCGAACACATTTCTTCTTCCTAAAGAAAACTGTGAACTCATCTTGGCGAATCAGCTGCCCCTGCTCTTTTAAATTAACCTTACAGAGGTGGAGAAATATACAGGAAAAAAAGGCTGTTAATGCCATTTAACCGTAGTGATAAGACTATATTTGGTCCATAATTTAAAAATCTTACATCACAATCCTGGATAGCGTCCATTGTGAGCAAATCATTGCCGTGACGCATCTGAAAGTGAATGAGGTCCGCTGCAGCCTGCATGTCAGCCGTCTCCCTGTCCCGCTCAAAGCCTGTCAGATCAGGAACGTGTGCAGACAGGCCACACACACCGTGTCCACACACACCAGGTGGGGACACGGTGTCATGTGTCATATCTTTTGACCTATGTGAGCAGACTAATGCCAGCATGTCCTGCAGCAGGAGGCTGTACTTGCTGATCCTCTGGATGGGCCTCAGCAGGTAGGATGAGAGGTCCATCATGTCCCCGAGTTCCTGCTGCTTCTTCTGTGAGGGGACATTAAAATGGGACTGTGAAGATGAAGGGATTTAGTAGAAAACAGAATAATTATCAATCTCCAAGAACCTTTAGTGAATATTTAACTATAAACTAAATCACAGTTTTGTTTTAAAGCCTTGCTGAAATTTGAAAGTTTCTTTCCACAGTGTCCTTTGTTACCCTGTCTTCTTCATGGAAACAGGGATCCACACACAAAAAAATGTGATTCATGAAATTCACTCATCTTCTTTATTTGCCCCATGGTCTGTTTCTGATTGTGACTGCTTTAGATGCAATACTTTGTAACTACATAAGCAACACTTTTGCAAAGTACCCTGTGTATACATTTTTATTATTATTATTTTTTTTTTTTTTTTACTGAATCAGCATTAGTTAACATTTTAAACAACCTGAGCTATGATAACTTCCCTGGTTAATGATGGTCAGCTTTTGCTTCTTATCTGCATTAATAAGTCTTGACTGCTCATAAACTTGCTGCCAGTTCAATAGTTTCCTTTCTTTCCAAACACTGTGGGCCGTTTTTCATTTCAGACAGAGATATGTTTTGTGAGATTTGTTTGTAGAGATGTTTTTACGCAGCTGTCTAACTATCTCAGGGGATCTTTGGTTGCAGTTGCATAAAAAAAACAACAGAGAACTATAAACTGACCTTGAAGATGTCATGGCGACGATGGAGGATCAGAGCATCTGATTGAGGTTTATTCTTGCTGTACAAAGCATACAGGCCAAAACTCTCGCTCTGCAGAGAGTTCAGGTGAGCATCACTGTTGCAGCAAATTTAAAACATTATATCTAAATAGAATGTATTTACAGTAAAGGCATAGGGTTGTTCCTCACATGTCTGAGAAAGCAGCGGGCCACCATGCCCGGCTGCCTCTCACAGGCCTCCAGCTCTGGTAAGAAATAGTGACTGTGGAAGTCGTAAAGCTTCTCCAGGTTTCCGAAGATGACTCCTCGCTTGCCCCTAAGGTCCTGAGGAATATCCAACCTGTCCATCAGGGGGAGGTAGTGAGTCAGGATGTAACCCAGAGAGCGCACATACTCCCTCTCTGTGAACACCAGCTCCTCCATGACGCGCTGCAGCCTCCTGGTGACACGAAGGAGAAACAGTCCATCAACTTCACTCATGCTGACAATGATACTGCAGAAAAATACTATTACAATCAAACACCTGATTATTAATATTATTATAGAAAACAGACAGCATCGCTTTATTTAGACTAATGTGATGTTTTTCTTATCAAGAAATGAGCAGTTTACCCTTTAAAAATAGTATTTAAAAGTATTTTGATGGGTTCAGACAAATCTTTTAAATGGTTACTCCCTCCACCAAGGAGGTTTTGTTTTTGTTTCATTGTCTATTTCATGTGTTAAGTTGATTTTTCAATAATTACTTGTCAAAATTTTGTATTAAAGTGGCAAACATAATATTTAAACTCAATACTTTCAAACTTTATGCACCATTTGTACCAGTGAGGTACAAATGTTGTCATTAAATCAAATCAGCTTCAGTTTACACAGGTAATATCTGAAAAAATTGAAAAAAACAGAGATGAATTTTAGCCTTTAATTTAATGAGATAAATTAGGATGGATTATAGAAACAGGCTGATAGCTTCACTGCTTTTTAAACACTTTAAATAGCTTCAGAAAGTTTACTTTACTCGTCCTGTAGCTAAATCAGACAGAATGTTTCCTAAGCAACTTTACTTTGACTGATCCCATTCACTTGATGTCATTATGAGCAGCGCTTTGCTCAGACTTTTCTTTAATCCATCCATTTTACAAAAATTACAAGGAGGAAAAAGCAGAGAGACAGTACCTGAAGCTCTTCACTGTCAGCTTAGAGACAGAAAAGTGTTCATTAATCTCAATAAGATTCACAAGAGTTAAACAGTTAGAGTCAAATGTCAACTTGAAAAGCAAAAGCTAAATTTCACTCTCATATAATCAACTTACAGGACACTGCTGGTGTTCTCCTGTGGACTGGACAAATAAAATGCTCCTCCATATCTCCCAGTGGGTAGGCTGGAGTGTTTACAGCACACAGCCCCATTACCCCCCGCAGCCCCCCGGTCGCTCATACAGGACTCCTCCTCTGAGCAGAAGCTCCCGTGGCGGGAAATCTGAAACTTCTGGGCTTCCTGGAGGATTCGACAGGATGGCTGACCGTGGTGGGAACACGATAAAGGAGGTCGAGCCTGCTGCTCAGTAGGAGATGAGCCAGCAGTCGCGACTCTAGATGTGAACGAGTCCTGGCTGACCGACCGCGCTCCTGGACCTCGTTTCCATGGAAACCACTGGCAGCCGACAGTATGGGACTGAGACAAAGCGGCAGCATCTCTCTCGCTTCTGGCTCTGCTCGTCTGCCTCCTCTTCACCTCTCTGTCGGTTTTTCTTGCTGACCTAATAAAATAAATGAAACAAATAGTGCAGAGGTAAACTTTCTGCCCTGTGTGTTTCTGAAATGTGATCTCTTGAAGAATCTAAATATATTTTTAGAAAGTTTAGTTATCTAATTATTTAATTATTTAGCCTTGAGATACAATTTTGTTGATTTTAGTTTTTAGCTACTGTTTTGCCAATTTTACTTTTAATCTATCATTTTGCTGATTTTACCTGCTGTTCTGTTTGAATTTAGCTTAATTACGCTCAATTTCAGCCTATTCAACAAATTTCAGAAAAGTCGTTCAGCACTGAGCACACTGCATTTTCACAGAAAACACTCATTTTTGTACCTAACGTTCACATCATATTTATAAGTAAAAAGTAAAACATGCAGTTGTTACCTGTGGGGAGATTGTGGCGTGACCTTTGACTCTTGGCTTGTTCCAGCATCACTGGTATCTTCAGGTTTGATAATAATGTTACAGCAGGCCACAGTTGTCGAATGAGGGTTTTTGCCATCCAGGAACGGCCTCCTTTTTCCTAAATCTACTGATCCTGACACGATACCTTCCCACTGAGGATGTTGAAGTCCAGGTTTTGATTGTACCACCAACTTCTGTCCACCAGGAGTAGCTGTCTGAACATTAGTGCTCATCACATCAACATAATGACCTTCACGACAGCTGCTAGAACCTGCTTGTTGGTAAACCTCATCCAGATCCTGCATCCTCTCCTGAAGCAGCCGCTGAACTTCCTGACATCTCAGAAAAGCAGCATTCCAAACTTGTATCCCTCGAGAGTCTGGCAGGATGCTAGCCTGGGCTTTCATCTCCTGGAATCTTTCTGGACTGAAGTGGAGGAATCGTTCTTGGAAAGACCGGAGAATTATTCTGTCAGGAGAAGATGGTGAAACACTTGTGGTGTAGGGTCCCGAGCCGTGTGTTGCATCATTCTGACAAAGAGGTGTAGAGTTCAGACAGAGGTCTTTGTTCTGTTGTTCTAACAGAGGGTTTGTTTGATTGACCTGTGAGACACTTTCAGGGTTTTGTGTTGTGTAGATTCTGGATTGACTTTTGGTCAAATAATCAGTGCATTCACTGGCCAGCTCCATAGCCTAGTTGGGGGGAAACAGTTTTAGAGTACCAAGACAAAAGCGTTTAAACCTAAATCAAATGCAAGTATGGTTAAAGGCTGCACATGAAGTTCAATTTAAAGCTCTCACTTGTTCACAGAAGTCACACATGTTGACCATGATCTGCAGCTCTCTGCCACATGCCTCTGCCCTGCACAGGAAATCCTCCAGGGTCGATTTGAAGGCGCAGATAAAAGCCCTGAAAGCTTGTGTCTCTGGGTAGGAAAGTCCGCTCTGCTGTAGCCTCTCTGCCTCTGAAACTAACGACATGGCGTGGTGCCGGCGGTCCTGCAGGAGGAAGCACGGAGGGGTTCAGAGAGCTGGACAGGCAGAACAACACAAACACAGAAGGACAGCAATGCCACAAACTCCGACTTACGTTAGCTTCAATCAGGAAACCAGTGAAGCTGTTGAGGACCTGCTCCATTCTGTCTCCAGAGCTCTCCACTGACGCAGCCTCCAGCAGGTGGCGCTCTCCCTCCACATTAAACCACTGCTGAATCTGCTCAAAAAGTACATGGTAGCATACCAAAAACTGATTTATATGTACATATTATTATTTCTGTCCCAGTTTATGATTAATTTGGAAGTTACATATTATAACTTATACGCAATTTAATTATTTACATAATTTTAGTAACACATTGAAAAATGTTCATCTTTTCTTTGCTTTTTCATTTCATTGTTGTATTTTATGTGGTTTATTTTCTCTTTTGGTTAAATGCCCACATACTATTTATATTTCCCTTGTTCTATAAACAGATATTTAATTGAATTTAATCAATACAGTTTGTTTTTGAAGCACTAATTCACAACAAAAGTAATCTCAAAGCACTCTACACAACGGACACAGGTCAATTAGATGATATATCACAATGTAGAAGAAGATAATCATATCTATTATAGAATTAAATCACATTTCTGACTTATATGAATGAATTAAAAAGAGGAATATGTGCCTTAACTTACCTAGACCCCAAAATATATTTAAATTCAAAATGCTGAAAATCTACTTATCGGAAAAATGTCCTTTTGCTAGTTTATCATTATGTTGTAAATGTTTCTGTGTAGGAAATATCTACTTTGACCTTCACATTACATATAATGTGAAAGTATAACAAACCTGGTAGAAGAGTCCCTCCATTTCTCTGAGCTGCAGCAGATACTCCAGGTGTTCCAGGGACACGTTTGTCCTCTGCACGAGGACATGGGCCTGCTCCTCCACATGATTATACAGACTGGTCATTGAGTCCACTGCATCACTGAATGAAAGAGGAAAAATTAACATCTCAGGAAACAACAAATTAAAGTAGTTATAACTATGTGCATTTGTTAATGTACTGAGAAAACTCTTCTGAAGATTAGATCTCAGGAGCAATAAGATTAATCTGATAACAGAAAGTTTTAATACAAACAGGCCAGTGCTTACTGTAATTGGAAGAAAATTCTTGGCTTACTTAAAGCTACAAAGCACCTTTACTGATGTCTTCAATTGTGTACCGTTGTGTAGTCAGTATACAGGGCCTTCTGTGATTAAGCAATGACCTGATTACATCACCGTAATTTTCTTCTTTCATAAATGCCATAAAATAAAATCATATGTCCCCACAGCAAAACCTAAATTAGACAACAACTGGACACGTGTTCACTGTAAACATAGAAAGAGAGGACGTGTTTGGTATTTACCTAAGGTCCTCGCAGTGAGGGTACTTTAAGTCACTCTCCTTCCTTAACCTCGCCAGGATGGCTCCGCCCTCCCTCTGCAGTTTGACCAATCGGCTGTCCTCCAACACGTCCTTCATCAGAGTCTTCTGGTCCATCATGCCTTGCTGCACTGCCTGTTGGACAAAGCACTTTCACTGACACACTTCCCAAGTATTCAAACCATATATTTTCACACGCTTACTCAAAATAGTATTTAAAATACCGTAGTTTAAAGTCTAAAGTAAGACGGTCTTGTTACCTGTACAGTGTCTGTCATCTGAGGCTCCTCTAATTTACTGATGGCTCTCAGGAGCAGGTAGGAAGCCTCATGGAGGTCATTAACAAATGGGAAGAGTTTCTAAAGAATAAAAGATTTGAACACATAACTGCAACCAGTGAGGAAGCAACACGTGAACAGTCTCACTAGAAGGAGGACAACCAAAGCTGAGCAGAAACAGGTAATGTGTCTCACCTGGTGGAGCTCCATCCAGTCGCAGCGGCCATGAGACGAGCCGCCTAAACACGAGCTCAGCTGATTCACTTCCACCAGTTTGAGCAAGGCTTTTATCGATGTCACCAGATCAGTCTGAATCAACATTATATAATGTCAGATTAACAGGGAAAACTTGGAAGTCATTACTCAAGCTACAAATTGCTTTCTCTAAAATAAAATTGTAATTTGTCTGCTTTGCTGCCTTGACCTGTATCCCAGGACATCTTTCTGGCCGACGGTTGTTCTCTTTGTCTACCAGCAGCACCAAACTACTCACTGCACAGGGACACTGCTCCTGAAACAGTTTAATATACGTTTTTATTCACTGAAAATGCTGTGAATAAAGGTGCTAACTTCAGTGCAACACAATATCTGTACACCTGCAAATGAACAGTATTTTGCAGCTTAAATTGTAGGAGCTAATTCAATAATATTAAAATAATGTTCACTCATCTTTTGACTACAAAACAATCATGAATTATGGTTGTCACAATAAATAAATGGCAGCTCAGTTGGACATGCCTGTTCTACTCAGGAGCTGATTAATATTTAAGGACCTGATATTTTACTTAGAAGTGATTGTCTAAAAACAGCAGCCCTTTAGACAGACATCAACATGCAAACAGCAAATGGATTTATATCTGCAGTATTCAGCAGAAAAAGGCTTTGTGTGTTTCATACTTGAAGAGTCATCAAAGCTTTGTAGAGCTGTGGTTGAGGATTTTTCCTCCGAGCATCAAAAATGAGCGTCATCCCAGCTTCTCTGATTTCCTTCCTGGATGCAAACACAAACAGAGTTAAGGTTATTTTTGAATTATAAGAAATAACACATTGTTAAATGTTGTAACTGAAATTTAAAGAAACTGTTAATGGTAATATTTTAATTACTTTTAGGAAGCTACATAACTGTGAACATTTCATTGCTTTTAAAACAATTTTCAAGAAATTATTTAAAAAGCAAAATGCTTGAAAACTTGACAAAGGCTACAAAGGTGACATCAAGTTTAATAGTTCAAATTTATAAAACTGATGTAATCACTTTACAGCTAAACATTTTAACAGGTGGTTGTAATTTATTTACACACTTTTTTCTCAATACCTGAAGTTTAAATTCCATTATTTTCTATTTACACAACTCTTCCTCCCCGATGCTTGACAAAAACTATGAAACTATTATGTAATAATAGCCTTGTTCTTTTTAAGTTTTTGTCCATACCGGGTGATAGAGTAGAAGTAGAGCAGCATCTGGAAGAGCTCCTGGCTCGTTACTGTCGGTTGCCATCCGTGGTGCTCTCCATGGAGCTCCACTATTGCCCTCCCCATCCTGTCTTTGCAGCCTGGAGAAGGAGCCAGAAAATCTAAAGTTATGATATTTGTTCATAAAGTTTTTCATTAACAACATGACATTTTATCCTGACCATCAGAACTTAACTGTCTGTTGAAGCATCATGTGCTATATATATAATTTAAAGACTTATGCAGGAGAAAAATTACATGTTTTTCATTCTTGAGAATATTACCATGTAATTTCACCAGTGCTACTGTATATTTGAGAGTACCTGTCAGAGATGCCACTCCTTGATAAAGCGGATGGTCTTTGGGGTCTGGGAATCCAAGGGGAAGGTGGTCGGGTCTGGGTCGACACACCCTTTGTGTTTCTGCCTTGGTTGATGAATCTGTCTGTGACAGTTTCTCTGTTTGATGACTGTTTCCACTTGTTTTAGATGAAGGTCCAGGCTGCTCACCAGCTGAAAAAAGTTTGTTTTTAATTTTGTTAAAATGAAGGTGATGAGAATAAATTGTTTAAATTGTGAACAACATAGTTTGTTTTGTTTTGTTTGTTTTTACCTGGAATTATATTTTTCTTCCTGTTGATTTTGGGGGAAACCAGCCCAAAGGCAGTGCTGTTTTTACATTTTACCACATGTAGCTGAGGAATCTCTGCACAAGCCTTAGCGTTTTCTTTTCTCCTGACATTTTGACCTTCAACAATAACCAGTTCACACTTTTCGGAAGTGTCCACCACTGCTGTGGAGAGAGACGAACATCTTCTATTGGACAGACTGTTTTGTCTGTTTTGTGGTGCAGTAAGAGACTTACTGTTTGAAGACATGTCTGTCAAACTGGTTTTGTTTTGTAGGCTTTCATTAGACATGTTCATACCAGACATTTCATTTGAACTAAATGGTAATCCATGGTAGTTGATGGAAATATCCAAATGCTTAGGATCATTTGTGCCAGTGGTGGTTATCCTTGGTTCTGATGAGGGATTTAAGTTCATATTGTGTAAGTTGCCAAAGGATTTGGGAGATTGTGCCTTCCTACATTGCCCAGAAGTCCTCTCAGATGAGCCATGTAGCCCAGTGAATTGCAAAGTATTTATTGCCCTGTTTTCCATACATGAAGAGGTGTTCACATGCTCCAGCTTCCTTTGTAGAGCAATGTTTCTTTCTCCAGACTCCTTACAAATGTCTTCAGTGACAGAAGAAGCAGACTGGATTTGAATTCCAGTCTCACACCATATTTCTTGAATATCACTCCTTGGATCTTCAGTTTCAGTTCTCGGTGGTCCCAGTCTGTCACCACACTGTGACAAATCACCATCTTCATCTAGCACAGCTAACATATTCCCTCTGTATCTCTCTGTTCCAAAGGTGACAGGGTTTTGTATTGCAGCCTGGTACGAGTCCCTGTATCGGCATCTCAGCTCTTGTGCTTTGGCAGCCTTTCCACCCTGTCGCCTTGCCATGCATGGGGTGCAGGGCTTTTCTGCGAAGCGGACAGTGCGAACACACTGAGGAGGTTCAAGGGAGTCAAAGTGTTGTGTGTGGGAATGCTGGTGAGCAGACAGAAGTCCAGCTTCTTCAGACATGTTGGATCTAGAAACACTTTTTGTTTGTAACTCGATGTAAGGTTGTGACTGTGTGCAGACTGATGTTTGTGCAGCTGGCTGACTTATTTTATGTGGATTTTTTTGTGTTTGTGCTTCTGTTTGCAGGTGTGATTGAGTTTGCACGTTTGGTTTTCCTTGACTCAACGACTGATCTTGACCAAAGAGCATTTTGGCCTGCAGTATATCAATATAATCCCCTGATGCAACAGCACTGGCTGCTAGCTCATATTTGCTCATAGTGTGTATCTTTGTTTCTTTTCCTTTGTCCTGCAATGTATTTTCAGAAACAATTACACCTTGATTCTCAACTTTGCACTCAGTTAAATGTGATGGGATGGACTTATCTGAAGCTCTGTTTGTTTTCGCAGCTGTATTTGTCCCAGTAAAGCGGCTGTCCCATGTGTTGGGAGACACCCAGCCAATTGGTTTGTGGTCTGATTCAGTGCCTTTAACTTTGACCGGTCGTGATGAAGAAGCAGTTCTAGTATCCACCAGGCAAAGTGACACAGCAATGCCATGCTTCGCTGGACATATTCTCGTCTCCACAGAGAAGGCAGAAGGGCGCGAGGAAGATGTTAAAACTGAATTCTGGCTAGTTACAGGACACTCTTCTAGTACGGTTTTCTTTGAAGAAGAAGGAGGAAAAGAATTATTAGATGAACAATTGTCAGGAAAATCAGGAAGAGGTGGAGGAACAGGAAGCGGAGGTGGTAAAGGAGGATATGATCGAGGAGCAGAGGCCATGCTACTCTCAGCCCTTTGTGGCACAAAATCAGGCACAGCCACCTGTTCCCATGGTAACCTCACCAAGCCTTGCTCGGTGGCTACCAGGCATTGTCTGAGAGGTGTGCCAGGACGGTCCTGGTTGAGCTCATTCAACCAGTCCCGGCTGAATATACAAGGATAGGACGTCTCAGGGATCGGGGTCTCTTCTGCTACGTGCACACCGAGCCCCTCCTCTTCCAGGAGGCTGCAGACCACAATGCGAGCTGACTGGTGACAGAATGGAGCCACCTGGAGGTAAAAGTCACCGGGCTGAAGCAGCAGAGGGTCGACTGGAGCAAAGTGGACGACAACTTGGTCATGTAAACAAAGTGGCCAGCCCTCACAGAGGAAGAGTATGTTCGGGTACTGAGCCTAAAGAGAAAAAGGTAGTGGACAATATTAGTACTAAATCTACCTCAAGTGAATAATACCCTATTATATGAGAGCAGTGATTCTCCATGTTTTAATACAATGTACAATGGTTTTAGCACACAACTGTAGCGTACGGTGACTTACACATGCAGCCTGCTGCACAGTGTCTAAAATGTGCTTGGCTGGGACCAGAAAGTCCAAAAAACACCTCAGGGCATCTCTCTGAAAATGACAGTCAATGATATGGAAGAGCTGGCTGAGCAGGACGGGGGCGGTGGCTTCATAGGGCGGGTACAACGCTGACAGAAGGTTCTGGATCGATTCTTCCACAGAATCAAGGTTCTAAAAACAAAAGACAAGAACCAGTCATTTACAATGAAACTTGTTCTTTAATTAAAAGATACACATGCTGGGAAATAAAAAACAAACAAAAACAAGATGTGTAAAAATTACATTTTCAAACCAAAGTTTTTACACCAGAGATCTCAAGAAAATATTGCACAATTATGTGATTTTGAACTTTTTAAGTTTATGTTAGCTCACTTATTGTACATAAACATGATCCCACTATTTCCTACAGAGGTAGCTGACAACAAATATTCAAGTAAACACGATGTGGTGGCTGGTCACAAGGGTAGCTACACTTCTGGTTTATGGTTTCACATTCCCTTTGACCTGAACTTACACCCCCAACCCACTTTTAGGCCCTGCTTTATTTAGCCCTTCTGAGGCCACTGCAGCAGACCTCAGATGGTTAATGTATACACTGCATGGCTGAGGCTCAGCCGGGAAATGTGGCTTTGGGAAATGTAGATGGAAATGGAAATGGGAATCTTGAAGCACAGTGCAAAATTACTTAGATTTTTTTTTTTGTCCTTGTGTATGTTTTCAGTGTCATTTATTGTTTAAAATTAAAAACAGATATATTATATGTGTAAACCTTAGAAATACAGTCAAAGAAATAGAGAGATAAAAACAAGGACCTTTTTGTGTTTGGAATACTTGTAGATCTGTATTGTTTAAAACCCCATTCTGTGCAGGTTGTCTTTCTAGGTTTTGTTGTTTCTTTAACTGCCTTTTCTCTTTTTCTTCAGCGTGCCAACCCTCTGTTGAATCTCATTCCCTTACATTATCGTCTCAACATGCTTCACCAGTCCACAGCCCCCCACAGCTCCGGGAAACAACACCATGACTCAGAGCCTTTTGGTCAGTTCTCTGCCACACCCCGCTGGGGCAAACCTCAGCTGAAGTCTTCAAGATAGCATGAAGGAGAAGGAGGGTAAATATAGAACCAGAGGCAGAGGATGTCAAATGAAAGCAGCATTATGATGATTGAAAGCAGCACAGAAAAACACAATGCCCATGTTAATTTAGATCACAGTTCAAACCTTTTTAAATTAACTTCTTTAAGACAACAAATACTTATTTTATTAATTGTTTAAATCAAGAGAACTTGCTGTGGGAAGACTACTGCTCTACCCAGATTTTGACTCAAATTATTGTCAGAAAGAAGCTCAAAAATGGCAGATCTTTATTTGCCTTTAAAATGAGAGTGAAACTTGACTTTCCAAGGTGTGAGCCATCTTTGAGGGACATATTATCAGTATGTTCTCTAACAATAACACTGTATATTAAGGGGCTTCTTAAATCATGTGTTTAATTGTTTGCTAATCTGTTTCTAGTCATACTGTGCAAATAGAGCATATCTCTGTCTGGGCACCTCACAGCTTTATATAAACACTCGGCTCTTTCCCACTCAGCCACTGAAATAAATGGCGATGCTCACATTACTGTGGATAAGATGTCTCAGTGCTGCAGTTGAAGACAGTTTGAATATCTCTGTCCAGTATCATTATGAAATAAAAATAGTCCTCCAGGATTCCTGATGTCAAACAGGCTCCTGCCTGGGCAAGAAAATCTTTCCCGGTACGAAAGGAAAAGACCTAACACATGCCAACAACATATTCAGCCTCAAGACAGTGACTTAAGGTGACTTATTATATGTTTTTACTTTGCACTTCATCTTTATAATTTAAGAGTAACTTTTGGAGAGTGACAGGAAACATAGGAAGCTGTCTAGCTAGTAGCTAATATTTGCGTCACTGCTGTATCCTTTCATATTAAAACTCCAATAAGTATATGCGAAAAGCCTTAACCGTAACAGCTCCGGTTTGGCCAGTCAGTGACACTGAGGCAAGCTTTAAAAAAGCATGAAAAGAATTAATTTCCTGTGTTTATGTCTGCTGTTTTTGATCTGAGCTAATACACACAAACCCCCCCTGATAAATTACACAAACTTTAAAATTTTCTGCTGTCACACAGGAAGTGAACATGGATTTACATGATGTCTCCTGAAGAAAGAAACTACTTTCTTTCTAGTTTGGCATCACAGTTTCTCATGCATTTCTTATCTTACCTTTTTGGGAACTTTGAATAACAGGCCAGCCTGTTTTTAGTTTGAAATATTAAAAATTGTTAGTTTTGTATTGGAAAAAACATGCAGAGATACAGATAACGGAATAGTTCCCTTTTTTTGCACTTAAAAAAGAAATCAACATAAAAAACAAATTGTTTTAGCAACATTTCTTTAATATCTAAAGTGTCAATGGAAAAAATATATATAATTAAACTGGGAGACATCTTTTTGAATTTGGTAAATTATTACCAAACCGAAGCAGCAGACGTAGTTTGACACTGAAGCATCTCAAACAATGTCTGTGGACATGGTTTGGAAAAGGTCAGGGTCTTTCTAAAGAACACCAGACCCCTGATAAGAGAAACCATTGCTTTATAACCATCTATGACTTTAACAATGAGACAAAAATAAAACCAGTAAAATTAAGATATGGTCTATTTTTTGACTAAATAAATAAATAAAAAAAGAAGCTACTTTACCCCATTACCAAACAAAAAAGAACTTCACAGAACTAAATCTGTAAGCATCTTGGCTTGATTTTTTCTATTATTACAAGTGTCCACAGACTTTTTTCAAACCTGCACTCCAAAATCTTCATTATTAAAGCAATGAATCCAGATTAACAGAGCTCAGGAATGATTGTGATGGTGAAAGACTCCAGAGAATACAGCTGCCTGACAAGATGCCAGCAATGAGTGTTTATTTCACTTTTTTTGGCACAAAATTTCTAAATTGTTAAATATCCACTCTAAAAATAAATTTGAGCTGCTTGAAACAAGGAAGCTTTTTAAAGTGACAACCACAACAATCCTAAATGCTGTTAGATAGTTTCTAGAAGCTAAACCTGCTGAAATCTCTGACAGCAGAGGAGAACTGGCAGATGGGGAATTAGGAGAAGGAAAATACTCCATACTTAAGCTTTTTGACTCATTGCTATTCCGAAGCAAAAGTAGTGACATAAATATGTGAATTTTTAGAATATTTGTCACGAATATGATGTTTTCTTAGTTTGGATTCCAAGAATGTTTTCTAAAATGACCAGCGAAAACAAACTCCTGTCTGCTGATCTGTGGAGTCATTCACTGAAAAATGACACATTTCTGAATGACAGCAGAGGTCATTTTGGGTAAAACTCGATTCAGCTGTAAACAGATTAGCAGAAACACACAAACAGTGACAGCAGCAAACTAACAATAGAGCACAGCAGAGCTTTACGCCAACCATGTTGACACACGTGTTAAATCTAAAAATGACTTATTTTAGGGACATTTTTAAGCTGTGAAACATCTTGACAACTTAATTTGGTCATTGGTTGAATTGGTTTTATTGTCCATATTGAAATCTTTTTTAAATTTTTAGCCTCCATGCATTGTTTTTTACAATTAGTAGAAAGTTTAAAAAAAAGATTACTTACATATAAGCATAATTCCACCTTTGCCTCTTTATTTTCAATATCTGCCCTTTAAATTTTGTTTAATGTTTCATTTTTTGCCTCTAACCTTTCTGAATTGTTGCTGTTTTGCACAACATAGTAAATTAAAATAAGTTCTCAATCAGGTTACAGGTTGAAGAGTTGCAGCAGAACCACAGATAACACCAAACTTGACCTTTTGTCAGAACATCTGTTGAAATGAATGAAGCTACACCTTTAGATTAAAATGATTAAAAGGAGTCACAGAAGTTTCTTCCTCTCTGCATCTGCTTTTTTAAGTGCAGGATGTTGTTCCTTTCTGCCTCAAAACACCTGGTGTCACCTCATCACAGACATAAACCAAATTACACCGGAGTAAGCCATAAACGACCGGCACACAACCACTGAGGCTCGGCGATGGGCAGACAGTATATTTAGTAGCTTGACTGGGATCAGTAAAACGAGGCGTGCGGAAGGCAAACATCAATCACGAAGGCCTTGATCAGCAGAGGGATTCGAAAGTGGCTGTAAAATAGCAGCCAGTGTGCAGTGAGGTCTGTGTTTATGTCATTAAAAACACGTCAGGGAGTTCTGAATAAGCTGAGGCTTTGAGCACATCTTTAAAGTCATCCTGATCAGGCTGACATATCTGTGCTGGGTGTGTGTGTGTGTGTGTGTGTGTGTGTGATGTGTTATTACATCAAAGTGTAGCTTAGCTTTCACTGACATGCTCATCTCATCTGTAATTAGGCCACAGCTGAGCGTAATGTAACTCACACCAGCTGATTTCATGGCAAACAACTGAAAACAAGCACTTAAATCCAGAACAAACAGGTTCAAACACACTCCTGCTAATTAAAGCAAACATTAAACATGGAAAACTGAATCCGAGATTTTTTTGACGTACAAAAATTTACTAAATGAAGGGAAGATTTTTTTCACGTTGGAGTGTATTCATATAAAGAGCAGAACTGTGAACAAATATTCGAAAAACTGGAATTAACTGGATCTTAAGACCAATCAGAAAACTTTTCAGTGTTTTCTTATTGAGTGGCGTCAGGAACTGACACAGATAATCACATTGAACAGCTGCAACAGACACAGTTCAGTCTAAACATCAACTTAAACTGACTGACTTCTAGTTTTATTCTATAAGAAGGTAATCTTTGGATGTATATCTACAACTGATTACCTTATGGAGACAATCCATTTCAAGATGGCGACCATAGCTAATCAACATTAGCCAACACACAAATGTTTACAACGTAGGCAATTTTACAGATATTTAGCTAAAATTTGGTGTGGTAGTAGTTGAGTTATTCACAACACATACTCTGAGCTTGTAAAATCGCATCAGGTTGTTCATAACATTATTTTCAAGGTTTGACCAAAATGGCAACAACTCCATCCCTTCTCATTGTAAGATGACCTTAGTCTAAAACTCTGACATGAAACGTGGAAGGTGACAGGTATTCCTTCAATGAAATCTAGGCCTTATTTAAAAACGCTTCAGTGTCCTCATCCTGCAGCACAGAAAAATCAACCCTTCCAGGGAACTACCCAGGTAAAAGGAAGGTGTTGGTTTGTAGTTGTGCAAGCAGTTTCTTTAACCGACTGTTGTGTATTTTTCCATTGAATCACCAGGACAGGACAAGATGTCTTTTTGAGAGTAAAAGGATGCTCTGTGTAAGCTGGCCAAACATTGAGGTCACTCTAAAAACAGGAATAGTCGAGTTAATGGAGCCTGGTTTCAGCGACATGACAAATATGCAGGAAAGAGGGTGGGAAAATTCACACACACACCTACACACACACAAACACATACACAGAGAGTCCTGCCAAGTCAAACCTACAGGAGATTTGGGCGGGTATTTTCAAAAATCAGCCCACTACATAATATCCTAACAGGCGGTTTGGGCCAAACAAAATCATCTTATGTACAAACTGGGCGCTCCCTCTCTGCAACGCACGAAGGTGTAACAACACACTTGGTCAGGATTTTACTCATCGAGATATTTCTGAATCCCTGACAAAATAAGGATAAGACAGATCCAAAATTCAATCCACATTTTAGGGAGCCTCCTGCCAGTTCTTGGATGACTCACATCTCACGCCAGCAGAGGCCGATCCTGCACAGAGGCTGGATTGTAAAACCTGCCTTAATGCTTAGTAACCTGAGACCTTCACCTTGAGTCAAAACGCTTCAGCAGCGAGTGTAAGCTATGGGAGAAATGCTCTAAGTCAGAGTACATGGGTGTCACAGCATAAAGCACTACTTGTCAGAACATAACAAGCAAATGACTCTGTGCTACTATTTTAAAAAGACTGAGAGCTGTAACTGTTATTTCCCCTGCATGCTACAAAGTTAAATTACATCTTTCTGTGATTTTAAGTTAAAATGAGCCAAGATTGTGTACTACACAATATTTAGGGCTAATAGCAAATATTTTAATGCCTTTTTTAGAAATAAATTTTTGGTGCAATTCAATTTATAAATCAGCAACTATACACGTTTTAAAACCTGCAACCAACCAATGCTTAGTACTTTTCTTGTCAGTAATCAACGTAAAGTTTTTAAAGAGTTTATTGTCAGTTCAGAGAGATGACAATAGCCTAAAATATTATAATAGGAGTTGAGTTCTTGGAAGCCTAAATTCTACAATAT
The DNA here is from genome assembly GCF_001649575.2 of Kryptolebias marmoratus. Taxonomy (NCBI): domain Eukaryota; kingdom Metazoa; phylum Chordata; class Actinopteri; order Cyprinodontiformes; family Rivulidae; genus Kryptolebias; species Kryptolebias marmoratus. Next base: position 21,771,987 of record NC_051437.1, read on the forward strand.
AACCAAAACTTGTTGTATTTAAAAGCAAAAACTCCTACAGCAAATGGAAACACAAACAATAGCAAAGAAAATCTAATTATTCATGTTTAATAACTGCATGTTTTAAACTGCAGAGTTTAAAACTGACTTGAAGTTGACAGCGATTGTGAATGACCACTAAAAATGAGGTGAAAGGTAACACATCTCACACAGAAGAAAATAAGCACATTACCATCTTCTTTTCGGATCGCTGACTTTCCAACTCATCACAACAGCAGCGTTTTCTGAAATAATCCAAAAGGCGACACAATCATCCGCAGAGCTGCTGCTTGAGCTCAGCCGCTGCTGAACTGAAATAAAACCCATTCTGCTCCGGTTCAAAGCTGAGTCACTGAAGGCTGGTGAGCAATCGTCAAGTTCTCAGCTGGTCCACCAACAAACTGTGTCCTTCTATCTGTCTGTCTGTCTGTCTCTGGTTGTCTGAGCGATTTCTGCTTTCTGTTTCTCTGCCTCTCTGTAGTTGTTTGTTTCCTCCTCGCAGCACCTCAAGTGCTGGGTGCTATGTTTGTCTGAGAGGTAGTGAGACCAAACATGAGGGGAGTGAAGGAGGGAGGGAGGCAGATCCAACTACATGCACAATTTGTCAGATGTTTCAGAAAGAGTTCAAATTCAATTTTGATGCAACAATACCAACATTTTTTTTTTTTTTTTACGTAAAGCAACCATTAACTGTTAACCCTTGTTGTATTTCTCTGTTCTTGTTGCTAAATACCAACAAATATCCTGCCTCCACCAAGGCCAAATAAAAAATGTATTGGATGCAGAGCAGCATCAATATTTAATCACTGCTATGTTGGGCGATGCCCCGAATTCAGACATTTCGGGTAAATCTAACATTACCTGCTTGAAATAGCCAACTCTAGAAATCTCATTCCCTTCATAAATATAATAGGTTTTAATTGATTCAAAACTAGAAAAATCAAAGAAAAGCTATAACCTTTGGATTTATTTTTACCTCTTTTACTTTATATGTCTGATAATGTTTTTGGCCATGTCTGTATGTGTGTGCTTGTGTTTCTGTTACTAAAATATCTCGAGAACCAAGAGACTGATTTAATGAAACCAGCAGAAAGCAACCGTTGGACGTACATCAATAACTGAATATCTTTTGGAGTCAACCCACTTTAAGATCGACGTCACAGCCAACTAGACTTAAAAAACATAAAAATGGCCATAAGTCAGTCAATTTAACAGATATAGAGATAAAGTTTGGTGTGTTAGTAGACGTGGCTGATCACCAACACATTGTGCAAAATCATTTAAATTTTGCCATTAACTATTCGAGTTCACGCTATCTGTCTGTCAGCAAAATATCTCATGAACTGGACTTTAATGAAACTTTCAGGAAATAAACATTGAATGTACTTCTTTCAAATGATTAACTTTAAGAGCGAAATCATTTTAACATGGTAACCATAGCCATGTAAAAAACACAAATATGGCAAATATTGAGCTTGACTTGGGTGTGGTAGTAGCTGAGAGTTATTCACAACACACACTTTAAGTGTGGCATCTCGCAATATCTCATGAGATTAATCATAATGTTATTTTTAAGGTTAGAACTTAGTCCCTTCTCAACATAAAATGATCTGAGTCTAAAACTCTGGCGTGAAAGGCAGAGGGAGATATGTAATCCTTAAAGGAATGCTTGACCTTTCATTTGTTTATTTTATTAGAAATGTGTTTATATATTTATATATATAAATGCCTCAATGTCTTTTTTTCTTTGTTGGTTTGTTAACAGTTTGTAAAAACTAGTGTGCAGATTTCTAGCATGCATAAATAAATAGCTGGTGTGTGTTTACACAAAGAAAGGAAACATCAGCTGTGTCTTTATGCTGCAAAAGTATAATTTACTTTTCACAAACAATCAGAGAGTTGTGTGTTTTCTGCCTTGATTTCAGCTTGGAACAAGCCTGAGGAAAAGTGGTTTTGTTTTCCTTGTCATACAGAAGAGAGATCACGCTTGTTGCTATGTTCTGTTCCTCCTCTCTCAGTGGTCCTCCTCCAGGCTCTGTTAATGCACTGATTCTGTTGGGTAATGAGGCGAATGTGAAAAAGTCACAAAGGGACAGAGGAAGACAGAAAGAGGGGGACGATGAGAGGAAAAGCAGCAGGGAGGGGAGACGAGGGACCAAAGAAAAAAAAAACAGTGGCGTGCATGACAGCGTGTCTGTGGTATTAGGCTTGAGCAGACAGAGTATGTCCTAGCCAGAGGAGGGAAGCTGTTGATTCATCTGGTCACAGACAAGGCCTTGTCATCCTTGTCCTTATTTCTCTGCCTCACAAAATCCTCTTTTCTTACACAATCTATATCCAGGGCTCTTTACTTAACTCTGAGTCTCCGCTCTGCAACTAATGCTTCTTTGTCAGGCCATCACCATGAATTACAGAACATTCTGCACAGAACTTACTTGCCTGATAAAAAATAAATGAAAACAGCAGTGAGCACGTTTTGGCAACGCCCAGTGGCAAAACTGCAGATTACAGCCAACCGTATTAACCAGAGATTAACTCCTTGCTCACTGGAAAATGTTAAAAAACTATTTAAAAAAAGCATGCGCTTCTGTAGTGACTTGGCACAAAGTGGCAAAATGTGGCAAAATATTTTTAACTATTCAAACATTAAGAAAATTGGTCATTAAGATTATTGTTACTGAAGGCTGAAGATGAAAATGCTTTTGCTTGTGTGTGTGTGTGTGTATTTATCTGTAGCAGTCGCAAAATAACTCATGAAGGATGGATTTTAATGAAACTCCCAGAAAATAATTATTACCTCCGTCAACTACGGTAGGTTGTGTTCTTGGTAGTGTTGGTTTGCCTGTTAGGAAGAATACTTGAAAACAAAGGAACAGATTTTGATGAAATTTTCAGGAAATTATCGAATTGCCACAAAAAGCAAGTGATCTACTGTCTTTGCCCTCCTCTGTGATTTTGTTAACATGTTTCTGTTTCACAGAGAGCCTCTGACTGTCACCCAGCATAATGAGGAAATTACACATAAAAACAAAGTAATATCCCTCTTCAACGAGGTCTGCTTGACTATGAGAATGTTTATTTGTGCTTTAGACTCAAATCATTGTAAACAAATCAGTAATAAGGTTTCATTTTGAGATACCTTTTCTTGTTTGGAGTGTGCCTCTCTGATAAAACTCCCATAGTTAATCACTTTGTACATTACTTCTTATCCAAAAAGAAATAGTTCTTGACATGAACATGTGAAATTGATGGATATATACAGGGATGAATTCAAGAAGTAACACAGGACTGGGACAAAATTCGAACAGAGGAAACAGGAGTTTTAAACAGCAACATTTAAACTGAATCAACCCCATTTATATACTTTTTATTTATAACTTCCGTCATGTTGCCTGAATTTTTAAGGCTTATCTGACATCTTCTGTAGGACAAACCCCACCATAAAAAGTACCATCAGCTTGTAGCTGGCCTGTGTGAGTACTCTTCCTGTCTGCTTTCTATTTATCCTCACTGTGAATGTGTTATGCAGCTGAATATTAACAGCTGTACAACGTAGGAAAACAGCCAATAAAACAAGCTTGATGGTCTGTCAACACTGGGATGACTGTATTTGGAAGCAGTGCCGTCACTGTGAAACCGTGTTAGTGTGGTTTTTAAAAAGATGTGTGTGCGTTTACGAGTCTTTGCAACAATAGCCTTATTAGAATGGAGGGGTTTGAAGTAGCTAATCCCACCAAGTGATGGAAACAAATGCCCCTCCAGCTTTAGCCTTCTATTTTTATCTCCAGTATCCTCAGCACTTTGAGCATGCCTCGCATCAAGCTCTAGCTTAGGACCCTAACACCTCATTACCATTCTGCACAGCAGTTAGCATAGCTAGAGATGCATTTCCTTCAATGAGCAACTGCGGGTCAAAAGTTCATATAACCGACAGCTTTAAAAGCAACCGCACGCATCAAAGTTTCTTCATCTTTTTAATGAAACATTTGAGATGCAATCAACACTCTTTTTAGACACTAAACCTTTCTCACAACTTATACATTGCAGGTGGATCAATTTTTTATTAGGATTCTTCAATAAGATTACCCCATAAATCTCATGGTCCTAGCAGACATTTGCTGGGTTACTAATAGCGTGTGAGAAATACAGTAAACCATGTCTGAGCCTTTGGTGATAAAGCAACACATGTTCATATTTTCTGGAAATTCTTTTCATAAACATTAACCAGCTTTTACTAATTTTTAGATATTTTTTCTAAAGAACAACAGCTCCCATATTGTTGGCTTCACATCCACACAACAAGAGAAAGCCGGGACACTTGGTCTAGTTTTACAATAGGTTTTGATGGTCAATAGAACACTGTCCAACTTCATGAACAGGTTGGAGGTGGAGAGGGTGGAGACCTTCGGCCTCCTTGGTTTCCACATCTCAGCTGCTCTCTCCTGAACCACCAGCATCTCCCACCAGGAGGGGAATGCTCAACAGAGCCTTTACGTCCTCAGAAAGTCAAAGCAAGATTAATGTGAGGAAATAACAATGTAAGGGTTTAACTAAGTGCCCTTTGAGTCAGGTGACCATAAGTAGGGCCCTGAAAATTCATTCAGTTTTATTTTTTCATACTTTAAAGCAACATTTAAGAAAGGGGCAAAATGGATTTCATAGGGCCTGTTGCAAACTCTGCAAACAAAAAAAAGAAAGGAAAGAAAAGAAAAGCTGTAACTCAAAAACAGACCAAGCTTTTCATTTTTGTGTTTTTATGTCTTCATCTGTAATTTGTGGCTGGTGGAGAAGACATGGAATTGTTTCTTTGCTCTAAATGTCACTTTGCCTCTGCAACTCAAGCTGATCTTAAAATGAAAGAGCCATAAAAGAGATTTCAAATAAACAAACTATTAAAGGCTAAAAATATCCCTCTTATCAAACTAAACAGAAGCTGCTTTAATCATTATGTGTGTGTTTTGTAATAAAGTAAGTGCATAATTCCTGAAAATGGTGTAAATGTGTGGCATTTGTTGTGATTGAGAAGTTAGTAGGTTGTTATAGTGGTTACTGCTGATCACCACCTGTTGATCTACCTAAGTTTTGAGTGCTTTTGAATATTTTCTAGCATTAAACAACAAAAGTAAGTCTGTAAGCTTATAAATACTTTGAAAAGAAACACACAGGCATGTAAAACATCATTAATAGACTCCCAACACCTACATTACATATGAACCAAAAGTTATGTTAAGATTTTAATTGAAACTTGCTGTGTTACAGGAATGACAGCTCTGGCCTTAGAGAGACAAATAAACCCTTTGGGGGGAGAGAAGATGAGGTGTCTATTTTGGCTCCCAGCTCACTGTGTGACCCCTGACAGCCTGTTCTGGAGCTGACCCTGCTGCTCACCAGTCCATGCCATCAGTCACCACGAGCTGTTTGGGTCAATCATAATGAGCTGTCAGCACAACTGGATTTAAAAAAAACAACAACATATAGTTTTCATGAAGGTGTTTATCTGTGTGTAGCCTTCAAGACTGAAACATGATCCAGTATGAAGGTGAAGAATAATGGACGAGAAGAATATAAAGTTTAAATAAAACAAATGAAAAAAGAAAAAGGTTGTAGCAATCAGATAATTAGCAAGAAAGTCTAAAACTTGTTTAAAAGGTGTCTTATATTCCATAGTTCATGATGCATCACATTGTTTAAAAAAACTCTTTCTCAGTTCGCAGCTTTGACCTCCCCAGGCCCCCCGGGCGAGGTTTTATAAACCGTCATCTTTGGCTCAGTCGGTCGACTTTCCAACCTCTGATCAAATTCTGACTCAAGTATGATTCACACATGGTTCTGACCTTCTATGTCAAGACACAACGGGCCTGAATTCTTGAACAAATTGTTAGCAGAGACAAAAACATGTTTTTTTTAAAAATGTGTTTTCATAAATTTGTATTGTTTTAAACACTTGGGCAAAGTAAGTAACTGATAATTATCCTGCAAATATAAGAGAAGTGAACTGTAATAAAGAAAGGAGCAACATCTAAAATCACACTACAGCAGCAGCTCATGGAAATCAACAGGAAGCAGCATGAAGCGAACTGAAGTGCAGCAGTGAGGAGAGAACCTCAGACCTGACAACTGGAGAAGAGACACACCTGAGAGAGTGATTACTGAGTAACAACAGCTGGGCTGATTATCAGATGCAGAGCAGGTGTGAGTGAAAACTGAGAACTGGGCAACTACAAAGACTAAACTACAAACTACTGAAATTACAAAGAAAATACAAACCAGAGACTAGGTTACAAAAAACCCACAATCATGACATGATATCATTTTAACTATGAAACTGTTAACAGGGACAACAACCCATCAGAAAAGGTGACTTTACTTTTTGAAGCCAACACCTGTAGTAGCCATTATTATTATTATTATTATTATTATTATTATTATTATTATTATTATTATTATTATTATTATTATTATTATTATTATATTTCATATTTTTATTACAGGGACACTTCTGTTATATGTTGATCATGTACTTCTTTAGAAGAATAGCCTGAAGTCAGTCTTATCTCTTGGTTAATGTCCTTCCAAATATGACTGCAGGGCTGAGTATTACACCTTTATTTACTGATTGATTCATGTATTAATTAATTAATTAATACATTTGACTGGTTTATTTATTGGTTTGACTTATAGATTACTAGGACTGTGAAGGTTTGTACGGTGAAAGTATCAGTGCATTTTTATTTCTGTTTTTTATGTTGTGATAATATGATATTTTTCTTCTTCTAAATTATTCAACTGTAAATGAAGTTATTAAAATGAAATTACAATTAGTTTTCATTTCTTGTAGCAACATGCTATTTGACTTCACAATAATTAATGTGTAGAAAAACTCTAAAAGACCTATTATCACTTAGTTCATGACACAGTAAATATTGTGTTAAATACTCTGAATAAGATTTTATTCATATTTAAATTTCAGTAAGAAGCTTTCAGGTCTCATGGTCTGCCTGGCATTTTCCCCCATGCTCCTCTCTGTTTAAAGAAAAGAAGGGTATAATTTTTCAAAACCTGCAAAAGTTCAGAAAAACCAGAAAATACAAGTTTCTTATTTTTTATTTCTTCTTTGAATAATCTTTGTGAGTTCACTCTGAACCTGGATCCAATCTGCTCTCAGATTTGTCTTCTTTATTCCAAAGTATTTTGAACAATAATAAACAAAGAGCCAGGCTTAAAACAGGCAGCAGGTGAAGCTGATCCGGACAGAAACCCTTCAGGTAAAAGCCAGGTGGTGTTTAATGCCGGTTTGGGTTAGTTTGGGGGGTGAACAGACCCGAGAACATCATCTAGAGGCCACGGAGTACACCTGCACTCAACAGGAGGCAAACAAACCTCACCAGCAGCTGGTCAAACAAAACACACACACGCAAAAAGCCTCCAGCCTCTTATTTATAACCTGCTCACACAGCAAAGACGAAGGCCTGAAGAAGCAGCAGATGGACAGTAACAGCTGGTTCCAGGAATGAAGCCTCAGTGCTCAGGTCACAGGGACGGCACATCAAAAATCAGGCTTGAAATTACACGAAGACGCTTGCTTCGGGCATTTTTTTAAAAATTTCACATCCAACAGTTTCATTTTAGAGTTTTTCATTTAATATGTAAACTTAAGTTCTTTAAACTACCTGCCAAAACACTTTAAAATATAAAATATTATTTTCTAATAGGAAAATATAAATTCTACTTTAGACTAATTTATTTTAAATAAGCTAACATGTCAATACAAAATCAAATAAATATTAGTTACATTAGAAGCTTGATGTTTTGAAATCAATACAGTATCATTTTGATTTATGGTATTACAGCATGTTTTGGCTTTTCTGAATAAAGATGTATTTTATTAAAAGACATCTTTATTTATAAAACAAATAATTGCAGAAAGTAGGGTAGAAAAATATGCGTCTGTCAGACTTTTTCAAAAAATCTTTTAGTCATAAACGCCTCCCCTGAGCTCATGATGAGCTGCGTAATGATTAACTAGATTCAGATCTTTAATTATGTTCATTTGGATGCAGAGGTGACACTGAAGCAGACTGATCCTGTGTGTGTGTGAGAGAGAGTGTGAGCGTGTGTGAGAGTGTCATCACATCATCACTCTTGAGTTTATGTAACTGACCCGACTGACCAGAGCAAAAAGCAAGGAAAGAATATCACCATCTCGTTGGCTTCAGATGAAAAGAACAGCCACAAGGGTTCATTTTTTACAGAATCCACACGATTTTGTAGAAACTAATTTAAATCTTTTAAGTGCTGATGTGTGTTAGGAAACAGGACAATAAGAATTTGGGATCTGAGTGATAAAAAGTCATCACTATTTGATCAAATTTGTTTAATTATTTACATTTATGATTAAAATCAAGAATATCAAAGTGGTGCAGTTCTGCAGATTTAATCCTCATTCACAATAAGAATCTCCAGCAACACGCAGCATAATGCAGCAAAAAGTGCAGATATGATCCTGAACGCTGGAGTTTCTGCTGCGTGCAGCACCCTTTTCTGTTTCTGTGAGTGCAGATTAAAACACTGCAGTGGGTTTTTCAGAGAGCCTAAAGGCTGCTGCTGACATTATGGAACAAACCAACGCGTGACCTGCAGGTTTACCCAATAAAACAGCGCATGAATGCGCCTCAAAGGGCAAATATTGTTGGCTCAGCTTGCACCATCATGCGACAAGTCCATCACAATCATTTTATAACGAATTTCAGTGCAGCATCAGTATACTCACACAGTGTGGTTACCAGTCATAACAAGATTAAGCTTTAAAAAAGAGATCAGTTGTCTAAATTTTTAACAGATTAGCTAATTAGAGATACATTTAATGTTGCTCTCTACCTTCCGCTCCTTTGGTTCATGTGTGGTGGTTTTACAGCAGACTCCACAGGCTGCAAAAAGCCGCCACTGACCGTGGATCCACCCGGACGAGTGAGTGGGGGGTCTCCGTGGACTCCTGCTGTCCTGGTCACAGAGCAGAGTCCCTCTGGAGCCGCTGGTCGAGTCCACAGGGCAGCGGGAGCGCGCAGCGGGGATGCGCAACGAGCGCAAATCAGTGACTTATGGAGACTGATTATAGCAAATTAGTTTCATCTCATAATAACCAGGCTAGTCTGGGTTTATGTCAGCCCCTTATCATCAATAAACTGTTCAGATCGCTAATAAGTTTAAATTAGCAGCACTTCTTTTAGATCCGCGCATAAAATAAAATGGCCAAAGTAATTATCAAAGGATTAAATATTTTTATCTGCCTCTAAGATCCAGTGGTTGGGTCGGTGATGAGCCGTCTTTCTTCACAGTCCGCCATTTTGAACCAGAAGCTGACCAAATTAAACCTGACTGGACCTCTGCTTTAAAATGTAATAAAGATAAGAACAACCTGTCAGAAGATGTTTAACCTGACTGGTTTGGTTTCCTAAAATAACACTGATTGGTCTTAGTTGAGCTAATAATTGTTAGTGAGAGCTAGTTAGTGCCAACCCAAGTTGTGACTGTCTAAAAAGGCAGATTTTGGCTTTTAGTCGCTTTCTAGTAGCTTTAGTTCAACAAATTAGTCATTTTAACCAAGTTTTAGGTATCGATTTTCAGTCAGATAACCCAACACTACTTAGTTAAAACTATCCTGGGTAAAAGCGCTGGGATAAAAAATAAGTTGTTTTCAGCCCAGAAGTTTTTAGTGTTTCTAATTGTTTTGTTGTTGTTGTGGTGGTTTGTTTGTTTGTTTGTTTTTAGGGTAATTGTCACATGCAAAATCATTTCCAACAATAATGGAATAATTTCATATTTGTTTTGTTGCTCTAAATGTTATTGAGATTAGTCCTTTTCTGCATCTTACTGACAATATTTGAAGTGGAATTCCCCTTTCCAAACATAGTCCCATAAATTTTGGCTGAACCACTCTAAATATTTGATTTTGCTGTCTTCTGCCTATTTCTAAACTCTTAGTCTTGCTGTTAAAGTAACATTTTTAGTTTCTAAAAGAATTTGTTCCAGTCTGATCATCTTATTTGAGCTGAAGTTTTGCTGCATTGTCTGTTCAGACCTCTGTGGTCTGAAGATGCTTCTCATGCCTCTGATGTTTACATTGCTGCTTACTTTCTCATGGGAACGAAGAGGAGCAGCTTATTATAAAATGACATAAAGGAAGTTCCTTCGCAGTGTGACTTTACATCACTTTAACAGAATTTTAAGAATCTTGTTATTGGCAGCGTTCACATGAATATAAAAAAAACCATAACTGTACATCTAGACAACTATATATAGGCTGGATATTCTTTGTTGTCACAGAATCAAACTGTTCTCCACTGTTTTTTTACTGCAAGCTTCATTTTCATTATAGCTGACAAAGTGCTTTTACAGGAAATCTGAAAATCAATTTCCTTTTTAAGTCAGAGGTTGTAATGACAAAGAGCATGAAATGCATTCCCCTAAAGACCTGCTGAAGAACTGAATTTGTGAGCTATTATATTTGTTGATGTGGTTTATAGCAGCTCAGAGGCAGACTTACCGTTAAGCAAAGGTGCCTTGAATCTCATAAAATACCTCATAGACGGACAGCATACATCTTATTTAGTTTTCATTTGTGCTGGTAAATATGTGTTAATTGCGTGTTTAAAATTATATATTGCCCCCCCCCCCAAAAAAAAAAAACAAAAAACTTTTTTATTTTATTCTGTTTTGAGTTTTGGTTTTGGTGTGCCCTCCAAAGATTATCAGTGGCCTCCATCTAGACCCCTATTTTAAAACTTTCAGGGTGCATTATTTCAAATTAAAGGCCTAGCATTTAAAGGCACACATAGGAATCCCTGTGATGAGAACACGGAGCAGGTGAAAGAGAACTTGGAGAGGTGGAAGTCTGTATATACTTGAAGGCGAGGAATGAAACTCAGCTGTAGCAAAACAGAGTACCTGTGTGTGAATAAGAGAGAGGCAGGTGGAACAGTGAGGCTACAAGGAGCAGAGGTCACAAAGGTGCAGGACTTCAAGGACTTAGGGTCCACTGTCCAGGAAGAGAGGCGAAGAAGAGAGACCAGGCAGGATGGAGAAAAGTTTCAGGAGGGATTTGTGACAAAAGGCTGGCAGCAAAGGTCAAAGGAAAGGTTTACAAGGCAGTGGTGAGAGCAGCTGTGTTTGGAGACAGAACTGGAGGTGGCAGAGCTGAAGATGTTGAGGTTCTCCTTGGAAGGGACAAGGATGGACAGGATTAGGAATGAGGTCATCAGAGGTATAGCACAGGTTGAACAACTGGGAGATAAAGTTAGAGAGGCCAGACTGACATGGTTTGAACATATGCAGACAGAGGCCGTCTTAAATCAATAAACCATATAAAAGCTACAAGTAGGTCTTTGGTAAATATGAGTTGAAAAATAAAAATAAGCTAAGGGCCTCAATACCTCTTCTTTCCCATGGGCCCCAAAATGACTAATTCTGCCTCTGCAGTTACTCCTAAAAGAGGTCTGACAGCTATTCAAACCCGAACGAGAAATAATTCATTTTACAACCACTAGATGGAGCCAATTTCATCAAATCGCATGTATTTGATACTACTTTCATTCTTACCTTATCAAAAACATTTTAACAACGTTCAGAGAAGGATTACAAACATCGAATGTCTTTTTTTTTACAGTTTTATTTACCTTTTTTACTACAACACAGAGGTCCACATACAATAGAGCATAATGATGAATCTATATTTACAGATGTTCTGCAAGGTGTTGCTTCACATAATCATGTTGACGCTACAGTAGAGGCCTACAGAAATAAATAAAAGAAGCATTTTTCTGAACAAGGTCAGCGTGCATCTTACTAAGTCATGACACGCCATTTTACTTACAAGATTAACAATATATAGCACATGTACTTTAGATATGTTAAATTGAGACAGAGTAACAGCAGGTGATACCATAGCACACACTCCCTCCCAGTTCAGGTTTATAGACTTTAAATATGATATCAGATGGAGGGTCTGTCTGGAGCTGCACAGCAGAAACTGTTGAAAGATTTGCTTCATTGGGGATGCTATGCTATTTATGTACAAGTTTTCTCTCGTTCTTTAGCTTTAAGGAGGACATGTTAGTCTGATTGTTCATCAGCAATCACATAGTTTAGGAGGAAAACAAGCAAAACAATGGCGATGACATGTTTGCTATGATTATGAATGTTAAGCCCTGAGATGTTGTTAATGCCAGTAAGTCCATCAGGTCAAGTGGTGTTGTAATGAATAATGAACATGAGCAGAGAACAAAGCATACACCTTATGTCCTGTATGGGCTAATTCACAATCAGAACAAGCCTTGTTAAATGATATAAAACACCGGTGGTTCCCCAAAGTTTGGGTCAGGACCCCACTGGGGGTCATGATACATCAGGTGTCTGTGTCATGAGAGGATATTCCAAAATCAAATTAAATTTCAAAATGTCTAATGCAATATTTTTGTCATAGCTACAAGAGAAGAAAATAAAAGTTACAAATGAAGTTAAAAAACCTATTTGTGGTGTCAATACGCTTGTGTTTAATTACTTTTTTTTAGTGATGTTTGTTTACTTTAACCAGTTTAAGTAATTTTGAGATTTGGAAGGTGAAACATTTGAAAAGCGCTGATCCCTTTTTTAGGGTGGAAATTTAAGATTTCATCATACATATGTCAAACAAGAAGAGTCAAGTCAGATGTCAGTGAATTTTGATGAAGCACAAACATTTAAAAGTAACTACAACTCAAAATGAACTCTTTCTAACCCTGACAAAGCATGCAGGGACAACTGTTTGCCTACATACATTTGCTTTACTTACTTTTGCTTCATTTTGTCTTTTGATTCAGTGATTCACTGTCACCAGACCTAGTCATTACCCACCTAAGAAATGCTGCTTTCCTCTATCCTGATTGGCTGGTCAGGATTTTTCCTAGAGGAATAACAGCACAGCCTGACAACCAGCTGCAAACTTTCCCTGAAGTGTCCCAGACTGGTGCCTGCTCAGCTGGGGAAACACCTGCAGACACTGAACCACTAAATGACATCCTTATTGTCCAAAAACAATACTTTACTTTTCTCTTGTAGAAATCTAGACAAGGCAGCAGACCTCTGCAGATAATGTAACACTACATTTTGTGATCTGGAATTATAAAAATGACAAATGTCATTTCATTTTTAAGAATAGGAAATTCTGTTCCTCTGCTTAATGAAACCATTTAAAGCCAAGCTCTGATATAATGGAAAATGAAAATGTGCATGAAAATCTTTTCAAGAGAATACAAGTACAGCTATGATTAAAGCATTCAAATCTACTTTAGGTACAGGTACTTAAATTTAAATCTGTAGAAATTCTAGGATTCAGTATTTGAAAGGATGATATCCATTAACAACAAGCTGTTCTAGAGGTAGTAATTACAAATATATGCAGGGGACAGAGCATGTTAATTTGATTGTATGAAATAATTTCACGTTAAGGCTTGGAAAAAAAAGGAATCACAAGGTGTATGTGTAAGAGAAGCGGGGCATCATACAGTTGCAACATTACAGTTTTGAAGCAACTACAGGAGGTTTCTTCAACACAACTGCAGGTCTGAGCTGGGTTTCCATCACTTACAACATATTTAATCACATTTAAAGAGCTCCATGTGTTGTTTTCTGATCTGCACTCAACTTTACTCTAAAATAGAAATGATCCAGTGCTTAGATGAAGGTTTAGATTAAGGGTAACTATTTTCTCTCATGTTTCTGGCATCTGCTGAACCAGTTCAACCTTACTCACAGCATACCAGCTGCAGACCAAACTCGTGACACATGCAGAGATTTGAAGGCTTTACCCACAAAGCGACATGCACAGAGAGTGTGGGGCTTCTCTTACAAGCTGGTGGTACACAGTTTGCACTCTTACTTACAACAGAGAAAAAGGTCATGACTGCCTACACCCACATGATGCCTGTTAGAAAGTCTGTGCAGGGGACGGAGGAAGCTGTGCATTCAGACAAACAGCTGCTGGTCAAAAAACTACTGGAGTGTACAGCACGGATATTTACAATGTGTGAGTATAGAGCAATCAGGAATGGGGTCAGCCCAGTTCCAGTTCAACCACCTCAGGGGGTAATCAGTTAACATCGAGGGAGCTGTTGATTGGCTGAGGGTTCAATGTGTAAATTTAGTTCATGTTTAGTTATTTAAATAAAACAGAGATAAAATACGTTGACTGAACTAGAAGGGACTGAACCCCAAACTGAGGGCCAGAGTGGCCAACATAGCAACAGGAGGGGCTTCATCTAGTTAGAAGACTACAGGGCTACAGATCTCCATCTTCATCTCATTGGTGATGGAGAGGGAGGGGCGGCGGGGACAAGGGCTGCATGCAGAATGGAAAAAGAGGGTGGTCCTCGGATGGGTACAGTGTTTGGTCGTGTTCTGCAAAAAGACAATTAAAAAAAAGTCAGCATTTATAAAAGGAAAGATTATACAAAATATTATAAATCATCTTCTGTTATCAAAGAACATAACCGTTTTTGTTTGATTAAAAATATTGTTTAAACCCTCATTTATTTCTCAATTTAAAATCCATTCAATTACAAGCTTTGTTAAATGATGGTAAACATCTTAGAACGTTAGAAGAAACATCTGAAAGCCAAAAATACATATACAATTTTACATAGACGACTTACATCATTAAATGTTGGAAGAACACATGAACACATAATACGAATAGTGATTAATTTTACACAGCTGCACTATCATGTAACAATACAGGAAGTCTGAGATGTTTAACAGGATCTACAGTAGGAAATGTATAAAGCTTATAAAGGTCCAGAATCATAAGACATGAAGAGATTTGGCCTTTTTTTATCCTCTCAGATCTGTAAACATATCCAAAGACACCATGTTGCAGGAGATTATTTCAATGGTGGACCAGAAGGGACAAATGAGTCACAAAGCATAAAAGAGTACTTTTACTTTTCTTATACTCAGAAAACCTTTGTGTTGATTCTTGGCTGAGCTTAGGAGGGTATTTAGTTGGATGCAATCTGTAATTTGCATTGAATAACATCTCCATGAGTGATAAGTATTATTTTAAGTGGTGTGTGTGTACTTCTCTGACTATAAAGTGAAAACATTTTGCTTATTAGTGTCAAACATCTTTCAAACACATGACACTTTATGGGTCAATGAATCAACCTTTCTTTGGTTTACTGTTTATGGAATTAAAATTGAGGGTGGGATTAAGCATTTGGTTGTTAAAACATTAGAGTTAAGGGGTCATAGGAATGTATCCAAGTATTTTTGTGTGTTTACCTTCATATTAACTTGCAGCAGTCTCCTGCTGAATGATGAATTGTCTGTTTGAGTCATCCACCTCACTGCCACAATGAATGTCACTCCTGTCAATGCAGAGACAAAATAAAAATACAGTCAGCTCATTTAAATTATTTATTGGACCATTTTTCACTCCTATTGAACCCTACCTGACATCCTCACCTGTTATCATTTATGTCTCTGGTTTCACTGATGCTGTTACCTGTTGGAAACAAAACGGGAGTTCATTGAGTTCTCATGTGTTCAAACATACGGTAACTATCAGGACATGAATTATTAGAAATCATTATACTAAATATGCATTCAGGGGTTGTTTTATTTATTTACCATTGTCGATGTTGAGCGGGTAAGACTCCAGTATGTCCCCATTATATCTGCCTGCTCTGTAGCCCAGTGCTGTAGAAACTCTGCCAAACCCCAAAGACAAAAACACAGCAGTTATACGAGACGTTAAAAAGGACGACATGTGAGAGTTCATAATTCAAAAAGCTATGTACAAATAACTCTTTTCATTGCCACAAACAAAAACTGGCTGCATTATCATGCAATAAAAACTGCAAGAAAAGGTTTCGACTCACGTGTTGCTCTGGACGGAGTTGGGGCTGCAGTTGACGCTGGAGGAGCTCTTCTGTGTCTGGAAGAGGGCGTTGCTGTAGGCGTTGGCATATTCAGTAGCACGAATGTAGGTGTAGAATGGATTTGTAGGAGAGCAAACAGGAAGCTGC
This sequence comes from Kryptolebias marmoratus, assembly GCF_001649575.2. Taxonomy (NCBI): domain Eukaryota; kingdom Metazoa; phylum Chordata; class Actinopteri; order Cyprinodontiformes; family Rivulidae; genus Kryptolebias; species Kryptolebias marmoratus. The sequence goes on from NC_051437.1 coordinate 21,788,063, forward strand.
TTTGGTCTCACTGGTTTAGCTGTCAGGATGATAATGTGATTAAAAGTAAAGAACAATTCTGACAAAACTGGGTTCATATTAGTGAGGTATAAAAAGATAAAATAAGAACATATGTTACAAATTGATACCATATCCCATTTTTCTATTAGTCATAAAAGTATTTACTTGCTGGTTAATATATTCCACTTACTGTGCTGTTTTTTTAACTGCAAGTGTTAGTGGTTATAATGTTATGGCATGATTAGATTAAGTGCTGTACCAATTTGAGCTGCATGGGGGCGCCTCAAAGCATTTTTTGCCCTCATGGCATCTTTGATGCGATCAACCTCCTGCTGATAGCGGCGACGGTCCATCATGGCGCCCTCTTTGGCGTCCCTCAGTGCAGTCTCCAGGGCCTTAACTCTCTCAGCAGTAGACCGAAGACGTTTCTCCAGCTTTGGAAGCTCACAGCGCAGATCTGCATTGTCACGAACCAGCTAGACGAAGGAGAGAAGAAGAAGCATGGGGATGTGTAAACATGATTAAAGGTTAAATTAAATAACTGCTGAGCCTTTCATCTTGATATTCTTGTTTAACAGCCAGTGAAAAAATAAATATTTATAATATTTATGAAAAAGGTCACAGTGTATAATTTTGTAAATGCTGATTCAACATTTAGTTCAGTTCATTTTTTTTTTATACAGCGCCAACTCACAAGTCACCTCAGGGCACTTTACAAAAACATTCCCATACATTCCCATAATGCTTTGCATTACCACTATTCGACATGCTGCTGACTTGTCAAATTTTGTAAATTAAATTCCTCTGTCATTTTGGATGTGTGAACCCGTAGCCAAGAGCACCAAACATAGTTTTGTTTTGCTATGCATCATGACAATAAAGATTCCTAATTCTTGATTAGAAAATTTTAGTTAGTAAAAGTTATATATCCAAGGAACACAACTGGTGCTAAAATGGGAGGTATGACTTTTATTTTTTGTAACTTTTACACTTTTCCAATTATTCAACTTTATTTACTCACAATTTTCTCATAGAAATACATGAAGATCTCTTCAATTCCTTCAAAAACATTCTTCTCTTTGGAATCTGCTTCAGCTCTGTTTTTGACTTTTATGCTACTTTCAGCTTTTAGCTAGGCTTTTGCTACTTTTAGCTTTAAAAAGTCAGTTTCAGCTTCTTTAGCGAATTTCAGCAGTCATTAGGCACTCGGCATTCATTCTGTATGTTTGCAGAAAACTGACTTTCTCTCGTTATATAAAGTTGCTCTCATTTCTGCTGGCCGCTCACCTGTTTGTGAACCTTTGTAAGTTGGTCCAGGTTATTCTCAAGAAAGGAAATCTTCTGCTTCTGGGTGCAAGACCCCCCGCTATCATCAGGTTCCATTTCGGAACTCTGAGGAAATGATAAAAACACAAAAGTAAAATATCAATTAGAAAAAAATGTGCACTGTAAACAGTTAAAACATCTCCTAATTGGATGTTTGTGTGCAGCTATCAAAATACAAATGAGGATGATGTTGCTATTTATTTTGAAGTTTGACAAAAAATATTCATGTCATCGATTTCTTTCGAACTTTACTTTTTTAACCCGCGACGTGAGGTCTTGAACGAACAGCTTGCGCAGGTTGTGGAGGGTCTGGAGTTCGCGGGCCTGGAAGACAGACAGATGGAGAAGGAGATCAAGGAGTCAACTCTGGGTGATGTGGATGGACAGCTGTGTTTGTTTTACTCACAACAGTCTCCTCCAGACCCTTCAAGTCCTGTTTGGTCTGCTCATGGCGCTCATGCAGGAATCTAACGAACAAAAACAGCAATATAAAAAGGTAAATATTTTTTTCTACAGAACATTTAATGATCTATGTGTGGTTCTTAGCTTCTTTTGCTGGAATTTAAGAGAAAAGAAGCTGAAAACTAATAACTCAGACTGTCTTCATGTACTTAAGTTACATCTTTTAAATGATCATGAAATTATCAATAAACTACTCATAAAATACTTCTTTCGGTTTTCATATCACACCTAGCATTCTACATGCAGAATTTGATTTTAAGGTGAAGAATCTAATCTGAGAAAGTGCACTCCGCAGCACTTACGAGAGCTCCTCCAGGCGCTCGCTCTTGGTGCTGTCCTGACTCTTCAGGCGTTCAAAGTCAGAACGCACCTGAGCCAGCTCCAGCTCCAGTTTGGAGTTACGACTGGAGGTGACAACATATATAATTAGACAAAAAGAGAAAGGGAGGAAGAAATTACATAAAAATAAACTTACAGCCCAAATTACTGTAAATCTGTTAAGGGGTTAGTGCCTTTTGGCCCAGGGCTAGGGTTAGGGTCTCCTCAGGGTTGAAGGGGTTAGGGCCTTCTGGCCCAGGGCTAGGGTAAGGGTCTCCTCAGGGTTGAAGGGCTGGGAGCCTTTTGGCCCAGGGCTAGGGTTAGGGTCTCCTCAGGGTTTAAGGGGTTAGGGCCTTTTGGCCCTGGGCTGGGGTTAGGGTCTTCTCAGGGTTGAAGGG